>NW_026914221.1:0-7700 GCF_034315485.1 Pezoporus occidentalis | reverse complement strand
CGTGGGGCACCTCCCCCGCTCCCTCACGGTGGCCGCGCTCGGGGCCGCCACGCGCCAGGCGCAGCCCGGGGACCACGTCCGCGTCACCGGGGTCTTCCTGCCCCTGCTGCAGGGGGGGCCCCAGCCCGGGGGGCAGGTCAGTGACCCACCGACACCGACCCATAGCGACCCATAGATACTGACCCATAGGCACTGACCCATAGACAGTGACCCACAGACACCGACCCATAGACACCGACCCATAGACACCGACCCAGAGATACTGACCCATAGGCACCGACCCACGGACACCGACCCATAGCGACCCATAGGCACCGACCCATAGCCAGTGACCCACCGACACCGACCCATAGATACTGACCCATAGACACCGACCCATAGACACCGACCCATAGCGACCCATAGCCAGTGACCCACCGACACCGACCCATAGACACCGACCCATAGACACCGACCCATAGACACCGACCCATAGGCACCGACCCATAGACAGTGACCCACCGACACTGCCCCATAGCGACCCATAGACACTGACCCATAGCGACCCATAGACACCGACCCATAGACACTGCCCCATAGACAGTGACCCACCGACACTGCCCCATAGACCCATAGATATGGACCCACCGACACCGACCCATAGACACTGACCCATAGATACTGACCCATGGATACTGCCCCATAGATACTGACCCATAGATACTGACCCATAGATACAGCCCCATAGATACTGACCCATAGACAGTGACCCATAGACAGCGACCCATAGGCACCGACCCATAGACACCGACCCATAGGCACTGACCCATAGACACTGACCCATAGACAGTGACCCATAGACACCAACCCATAGATACTGACCCATAGACACCAACCCATAGATACCGACCCATAGACACCGACCCATAGATACCGACCCATAGACACTGACCCATAGACACCGACCCATAGACAGTGACCCACGCGCGCCGACCCATAGACACTGACCCATAGATACTGACCCATAGATACTGACCCATGGATACTGACCCATAGACACTGACCCATAGATACTGACCCATAGACACTGCCCCATAGACACTGACCCATAGGCACTGACCCATAGACACTGACCCATAGACAGCGACCCATAGACACCGACCCATAGACACTGCCCCATAGATACTGACCCATGGATGCTGACCCATGGATAGCGCCCCATAGATACTGACCCATGGATGCTGCCCAATAGATACTGCCCCATAGACACTGCCCCATAGATACTGCCCCATGGATACTGCCCCATAGATACTGCCCCATGGATACTGCCCCATAGACACCCAGTGGGCACCCCATAGACACCCCATGGACACCGCCCCATAGACACCCCATGGACACCCCACACCCCCTGCCCCCTAACCTTCCCCTGCCCCATAGACACCCCACGGACACCGCCCCATAGACACCCCACGGGCACCCCATAGACATCGCCCCATAGACACCCCACGGGCACCCCCCGCCCCCTAACCTTGCCCCATAGACACCCCACGGACACCGCCCCATAGACACCCCATGGACACCCCATGGACACCGCCCCATAGACACCCCATGGACACCCCATGGACACCGCCCCATAGACACCCCATGGACGCCCCATAGACACCCAATGGACACCCCACGGACACTGCCCCATAGACACCCCATAGACACCCCATAGACACCCCATGGACATTGCCCCATAGACACCCCATGGACACCCCATAGACACCACCCCATAGACACCCCATGGACACCCCACGGGCACCCCCTGCCCCCTAACCTTCCCCTGCCCCATAGACACCCCACGGACACTGCCCCATAGACACCCAATGGACACCCCATGGACACTGCCCCATAGACACCCAATGGACACCCCATGGACACCGCCCCATAGACACCCCATGGACACCCCATAGACACCCCATAGACACCGCCCCATAGACACCCCATAGACACCGCCCCATAGACACCCAATGAACACCCGATAGACACCGCCCCATAGACACCCAATGGACACCGCCCCATAGACACCCCATAGACACCCCATAGACACCCCATGGACACCCCATAGACACCGCCCCATAGACACCCCATAGACACCCCATAGACACCCCATGGACACCCCATAGACACCGCCCCATAGACACCCAATGGACACCCCACGGGCACCCCCCGCCCCCTAACCTGCCCCTGCCCCATAGACACCCCATAGACACCCCATAGACACCCCATAGACACCCCATAGACACCGCCCCATAGACACCCCATAGACACCCCATGGACACCACCCCATAGACACCCCATGGACACCCCACGGACACTGCCCCATAGACACCCCATAGACACCGCCCCATAGACACCCCATAGACACCCCATGGACACCCCATGGACACCGCCCCATAGACACCCCATGGACACCCCATGGACACCGCCCCATAGACACCCCATAGACACCCCATGGACACCCCACGGGCACCCCCCGCCCCCTAACCTTCCCCTGCCCCATAGACACCCCATAGACACCACCCCATAGACACCCCATGGACACTGCCCCATAGACACCCCACGGGCACCCCATAGACACCGCCCCATAGACACCCCATAGACACCCCATAGACACCCCATAGACACCCCATGGACACCCCACGGGCACCCCATAGACACCCAGTCACACCCCATAGACACCCCATAGACACCACCCCATAGACACCCCATAGATACCCCATAGGTACCCCATGGACACCCCATAGACGCCCCATAGGCACCCCATAGATGCCCCGTAGACACCCCATGGGCACCCCATAGACACCCCATAGACACCCCATAGACACCCCACGGACACCCCCCGCCCCCTAACCTTCCCCTGCCCCATAGACACCCCATGGGCACCCCATAGACACCCCATGGGCACCCCATAGACACCCAATGGACACCACCCCATAGACACCCCATAGACACCGCCCCATAGACACCCCATGCACACCCCATAGACACCCCATAGACACCCCATAGACACCCCATAGACACCCCATGGACACCGCCCCATAGACACCCCATGGACACCCCATGGACACCACCCCATAGACACCCCATGGACACCGCCCCACAGACACCCCATGGGCACCCCATAGACACCCCATAGACACCCCATAGGCACCCCATAGACACCCCATGGGCACCCCATAGACACCCCATAGACGCCCCATAGACACCCCATAGACACCCCATGGACACCCCATAGACACCCCATAGACACCGCCCCATAGACACCCCATAGACACCCCATAGACACCCCATGGACACCGCCCCATAGACACCCCATGGACACCCCATGGACACCGCCCCATAGACACCCCATAGACACCCCATAGACACCCCATAGACACCCCATAGACACCGCCCCATAGACACCCCATGGACACCCCATAGACACCCCATAGACACCCCATAGACACCGCCCCATAGACACCCCACGGGCACCCCCCGCCCCCTAACCTTCCCCTGCCCCATAGGGGCTCCTCTCCGAGCCCTACCTGGAGGCGCACGAGGTGCTGAAGCTGAACAAGAGCGATGAGGAGGAGCTGAGCGCGGGCGACCTCAGCGAGGAGGAGCTGCAGCAGCTCACGGGTGAGGAGCCCTCTGTGGGGCAGCCCCATAGCGCCGTGGCCCCCCTATGGGGCAGCCCCATAGCGCCGTGGCCCACTTATGGGGCAGCCCCATAGCGCCACGACCCATCTATGGGGCAGCCCCATAGCGCCGCCACCCCCCCCCATGGGGCAGCCCCATAGCGCCGCGGCCCACTTATGGGGCAGCCCCATAGCGCTGCCACCCATCTATGGGGCAGCCCCATAGCGCCACGACCCATTTATGGGGCAGCCCCATAGCGCCATGACCCACTTATGGGGCAGCCCCATAGCGCCATGACCCACTTATGGGGCAGCCCCATAGCGCCATGACCCACTTATGGGGCAGCCCCATAGCGCCATGACCCACTTATGGGGCAGCCCCATAGCGCCGTGGCCCACTTATGGGGCAGCCCCATAGCGCCGTGGCCCACTTATGGGGCAGCCCCATAGCGCCATGACCCACTTATGGGGCAGCCCCATAGCGCCATGACCCACTTATGGGGCAGCCCCATAGCGCCGTGGCCCACTTATGGGGCAGCCCCATAGCGCCATGACCCACTTATGGGGCAGCCCCATAGCGCCATGACCCACTTATGGGGCAGCCCCATAGCGCCGTGGCCCACTTATGGGGCAGCCCCATAGCGCCATGACCCACTTATGGGGCAGCCCCATAGCGCCGCCACCCATCTATGGGGCAGCCCCATAGCGCCGCCACCCATCTATGGGGCAGCCCCATAGCGCTGGAGTTCATCTGTGGCAGTCAATGGGAGTCAGTGGGGACAATGGGAGTCAATGGGAGTCGAGTCAATGGCCAGTCCCATAGCGCTGGAACCCATCTATGGGGCAGCCCCATAGCGCTGGAGTTCATTTGTGGCAGTCAATGGGAGTCAATGGCCAGCCCCATAGCGCTGCGACCCATCTGTGGGGCAGCCCCATAGCGCCATGACCCACTTATGGGGCAGCCCCATAGCGCCATGACCCATCTATGGGGCAGCCCCATAGCGCCGCCACCCACTTATGGGGCAGCTCCATAGCACCGCGACCCATCTATGGGGCAGCCCCATAGCGCCACGACCCATCTATGGGGCAGCCCCATAGCACCACGACCCATCTGTGGGGCAGCCCCATAGCGCCATGACCCACTTATGGGGCAGCCCCATAGCGCCGCGACCCATCTATGGGGCAGCCCCATAGCGCCGCCACCCCCCTATGGGGCAGCCCCATAGCGCCGCGACCCATCTATGGGGCAGCCCCATAGCGCCGCGACCCATCTATGGGGCAGCCCCATAGCACCGCGACCCATCTATGGGGCAGCCCCATAGCGCCGGGGCGCCATCTATGGGTCTAGCCCCATAGCGCCGCCACCCCCCCTATGGGGCAGCCCCATAGCGCCGCGACCCATCTATGGGGCTGGAGCCCGTCCGGGGCAGGCAGTGGGGACAATGGGAGTCGAGTCAATGGCCCGCCTCATAGAGCTGGGACCCATCTATGGGGCAGCCCCATAGCGCTGGAGCCCGTCTGGGGCAGGCAGTGGGGACAATGGGAGTCAATGGGAGTCGAGTCAGTGGCCAGTCCCATAGAGCCGGGACCCATCTATGGGGCAGCCCCATAGCACCGCGACCCATCTATGGGGCAGCCCCATAGCGCTGGAGTCCAACTATGGGGCAGCCCCATAGCACAGGAGCCCATCTGTGGCAGTCAATGGGAGTCAGTGGGGACAATGGGAGTCAATGGGAGTCAATGGCCAGCCCCATAGCGCTGTGACCCATCCTTGGGGCCAGCCCCATAGCACTGGGACCCATCTATGGGGCCAGCCCCATAGCGCCAGGCCCTATCTATGGCAGTCAATGGGAGTCAGTGGGGACAATGGGAGTCAATGGAAGTCGAGTCAATGGCCAGCCCCATAGCACTGGGACCCATCTATGGGGCCAGCCCCATAGCACCGCGACCCATCTATGGGGCAGCCCCATAGCGCTGGAGTCCATCTATGGGGCAGCCCCATAGCACAGGAGCCCATCTATGGCAGTCAATGGCAGTCAGCGGGGACAATGGGAGTCAATGGGCAGCCCCATAGCGCCGGGGCGCCATCTATGGGTCCAGCCCCATAGCGCTGGAGTCCATCTATGGGGCAGCCCCATAGCACAGGAGCCCATCTATGGCAGTCAATGGGAGTCAGTGGGGACAACGGGAGTCAGTGGGAGTCGAGTCAATGGCCAGTCCCATAGCACTGGAACCCATCTATGGGGCAGCCCCATAGCGCTGGGACCCATCTATGGGGCAGCCCCATAGCGCTGGAGCCCATCTATGGCAGTCAATGGGAGTCAGCGGGGACAATGGGAGTCAATGGGCAGCCCCATAGCGCCGGGGCGCCATCTATGGGTCCAGCCCCATAGCGCCGGGGCGCCATCTATGGGTCCAGCCCCATAGCGCTGGAGTCCATCTATGGGGCAGCCCCATAGCGCCAGGCCCTATCTATGGCAGTCAATGGGAGTCAGCGGGGACAATGGGAGTCAATGGAAGTCAATGGCCAGCCCCATAGCGCTGCGACCCATCTATGGGTCCAGCCCCATAGCACCGGGACCCATCTATGGGGCCAGCCCCATAGCGCCAGGCCCTATCTATGGCAGTCAATGTGAGTCAGCGGGGACAATGGGAGTCAATGGGCAGCCCCATAGCGCCGGGGCGCCATCTATGGGTCCAGCCCCATAGCGCTGGAGTCCATCTATGGGGCAGCCCCATAGCACAGGAGCCCATCTATGGCAGTCAATGGGAGTCAGTGGGGACAATGGGAGTCAATGGAAGTCAATGGCCAGCCCCATAGCGCTGGACCCATCTATGGGGCCAGCCCCATAGCGCTGGAGTCCATCTATGGGGCAGCCCCCTAGCACCGGTACCCATCTATGGCAGTCAATGGGAGTCAGCGGGGACAATGGGAGTCAATGGGCAGCCCCATAGCGCCGGGGCGCCATCTATGGGTCCAGCCCCATAGCGGCCTCATGTGTGGGGCAGGGGAGGACCTGTACGAGCGGCTGGCGGGCTCCATCGCCCCCGAGATCTATGGGTACGAGGACGTGAAGAAGTCGCTGCTGCTGCTGCTCGTGGGGGGCGTGGAGAGGGAGCTGCAGGGGCTGCGCATCCGCGGTGAGGATGTGGGGCGGGATGGGGGGGGATATGGGGCAGGATGTGGGGTTATGGGGGGGGCTGTGGGGCGGGATGTGGGGCAGGATGTGGGGCAGGATGGGGGGCGGGATGGGGGGTTATGGGGTTATGGGGCGGGATGTGGGGCAGGATGTGGGGCAGGATGTGGGGCAGGATGGGGGGCGGGATGGGGGGTGATGGGGGGCGGGATGTGGGGCAGGATGGGGGGCGGGATGGGGGGCAGGATGTGGGGTGGCAGGGGCAGGGGGGGCGGGCGGGGGTTATGGGGGTTATGGGGGGGGGATGGGGGGCGGGATGGGGGGCGGGATGGGGGGTTATGGGGGGATATGGGGTGGCTATGGGGCAGGATGTGGGGCGGGCTATGGGGTTATGGGGGGGATATGGGGCGGGATGGGGGGCGGGATGGGGGGGGATGGGGGGCGGGATGTGGGGCAGGATGTGGGGCGGGATGGGGGGTGGGATGTGGGGTTATGGGGTGGGATATGAGGGGGGTAATGGGGTTATGGATGGGGGGTGGGATGGGGGGCGGGATGTGGGGGTGGATGGGGGGAGGGATGTGGGGCGGGATGTGGGGCGGGATGGGGCAGGTGGGGGTGGGGGGGTGTGGGGCAGGATGTGGGGCAGGATGGGGGGGGGGCGGGGGTTATGGGGGGGATGGATGGGGGGCGGGATGGGGGGCGGGGGGGGGGGGCATGATGGGGGATGGGGGGGGATGGGAGGATGGGGGCAGGATGGGGGGTTATGGGGTGGGATATGGGGTGGGATGTGGGGCGGGATGTGGGGCGGGATGGGTGGTGGGATGGGGGGTTATGGGGCAGGATGTGGGGCGGGATGGGGGGCAGGATGTGGGGCAGGATGTGGGGCAGGATGTGGGGCAGGATGGGGGGCAGGATGGGG
>NW_026914220.1:0-6462 GCF_034315485.1 Pezoporus occidentalis | reverse complement strand
GTTTCCCCCCCCCGTCCCCCCCGGGGGGGGGGGGGGGCCCCCCGGGTTGTTAAAAGGAAAGAGGGGGCCCCCCCTTTTTTTTAAAAATTTTAAAAAAGGGGGGGGCCCCCCCTTTTTCCCCCCCCCCAAATTTTTGGGGGGGAAATTTTTTTTCCCCCCCCCCGGGGGGGGTTTTTGGGGGAAAAAAAAAAAAATTTTTTTGGGGGGGAAAAAAAGTTTTTTTGGGAAAAAAAAAAGGGAAAGGGGGAGGAAAAAAAAGAAAAAAATTAAAAAAATTTTTTTCCCCCCCCCCCCCCCCGCCCCAAAGAAAAAAAAAACCCCCAAATTTTTTAATTAAACCTTTTTTCCCCCGGGTTTTCAAAAAAACCCCCCAAAATTTTTTAAAAGGGGAAACCCCCCCCTTTTCCCCCCCCTTTTTTTTTTAAAAAACCCAAACCAAAAAAATTTTTTTAAAAATTGCCCCCCGGGAGTAAAAAAAAAACCGGGGTTTTTTTAAAAAATTTTTTTTTCCCCCCCTTTTTTAAAAATTTTTGGGGGGGGGAAAAAATTTTTTTTTAAAGGGCCCCCCCTTTGGTTTTTTTGGGGGGGGCCCCCCGCCCCTTTAATTAAATTTCCGGGGGGTTTTTCGGGGTTTTTTTTTTTTTTTTCCCCCGGGGGGGGAAAAAATGGTTAAAAGGTTCCCCCCCGGCCCCAAAGGAAAAGGGTTGGGGGGGGCCCCCCTTTTTTGGTTTTTTCCCCCCCCCCCCCAAAAAAATTTTCCCTTTTTTAAATTTTTGGGGGTTTTTGGGGGAAAATTTTGGGGGGGGGTTTCCCCCAAATTTCCCGGGCCCCCCAAAAAAAAAACCCCCCCCGGGGGGGAAAGGGGTTTTTTTGGGGGGGGGGGCCCCCAAAGGGGGCCCCCCCCCCCCGGGGGGGGGGGGCCCCCCGGGCCCCGGGGGCCCGGGGGGGGGGGGGGGGGGCGGGGGGCGAGCCCCCCCCCCACCGCGGGGATAAACCCCCCCGGGGGGGGGGGGGGAAAAAAAAAACCAAAACCCCAAAAGGAATTGGTTGGGGCTTTTTTTGGGCCCCCCAAAAAAAAAATTTCCAAAAACCCCCCGGGGGGGGCCCCCTTTAAAAACCCCCCCCCCCCCCCCCCTTTTTTTAAAAAGGGGGTTTTTTTTTCCCAAACCCCAAAGGGGAAATTAAAAAAAAATTTTTGGGGCCCCCGGGCGGTTTTCCCCTTTTTAAAAAAACCCCGGGCCCCCCGGGGAAAGAAAGGGGGCCCCCCAAAAAAACCCCCCCAAGGGGGGCCCCCTTAAAAACCCCCCGGGGGGGGGAATTCCCAGGGGTTTGGGCAAAAAAGGAAAACCCCCCTTTTGGGGTTCCCAAAATTTTTTACCCCCAAAAAATTTTTTAAGGGGGGGCCCAAAAAAAAGGGGAAAGGGGGGGTTTCCCCCCCGGGGGAACCCCAACCCCTTTTTTTTCCCCCCAAAAAAACCCAAACCCCCCCAATTTTGGTTTCAAAAAAAACCCAAACCCCAAAATTTTTTCCCCCCCTTTTTGGGGGGTTTTCCCCCCCGGGGGTTTTTAAAAAAATTTAAAGGGGGGAAAAATTTCATTCCCTTGGGGGCCCCTTTCCCTTAAGGGGGGCCCCAAGAATTTCCGGGGGGAAAAAACCCCCCAAAACCCCAAAAACCCCCCCTTTGGGGGGGGAAAAAACCCCCCCCCAAAACCCAAGGGGGGGGCCCCCTTTTTTTAAAAAGGGTTTTTTTTTTTTCCCCCAAAAAAGGGCCCGGGGGCCCCCCCTTTTTTAATGGGGGGGGGCCCCCCCCGGGTTTTTTTGGGTTCCTAAGGGTTTTCCACCTTTTTTTGGGGCCCTTTCCCCTTTTTTTTTCCCCCCAAAAAAAAAATTTTTGGGGGGGGAAATCTGGTAAAATTAACAAACCAAAAAGGGGCCCTTTTCCAGGGTTTTTGCCCAAAAAAAAACCCCCCTTTGGGAAAAAGGGGGGTTTTTTTTTGGGGGGGGGGCCCCCCCCCCCCCCGGGGGGGGGGGGGTTTTTTTTCCCCCGGGGGGAAACCGGCCCCCCCTTTTCCCCGGGTTTTTTCCCCCAAAAATTTTTTAAAAAAAAAAAGGGGAAAAGGGGGGGGGGGCCCCAAAAGGGGGGAAAAAAAAACAAAAAAAGGGGGGGGAAGGGGGGGGGGGGCCCCCCCGGGGGGCCCCCCTTTTTTGGGTTTTGGTTTTTTTTCCAAATTTAAAAAAAGGGGGGCCGGAAAGGGGGCCCCCCCCCCCCAAAAAGGGGCCCCCCCCCCTTTTTTTCCCCCCCCCCCAACCGGTTTTTTCCCCCCCCCCCCCGGGGGGGGCCCCCGGGGGTTTTGGGAGGTGGGGCCACCCCCCCCCCCCCCCCCAAGGGGGGGGGGGGGGGGCCGGGGTTTTCCCCCCTCCCCCGGGGGCCCCCACCCGGGCCCCCCGGGGGAAAACCCCAAAAGGGGGGGGGGAAAAAAGGGGGGGGGGCCCCCCAAAATTTTTTTAAAAAAAAGGGGGGGGGAAAAAGGGAAAAATTTTTAAAAAAAAAAGGGGGAAATTTTTTAAAAAATTTTTTTTTCCCCCCCTTTCCCCCCCCGGGGGGTTTTAAAAAAAGGGCCCGGGGGGGGGGAAAAACCCCCCTTTTAAGGAAAGGTCCCAAAAAAACCCCCCCAAAAAAAAACCCCCGGGGGGGCCCCCCAAAAAACCCCCCCCCAAAAAGAATTTTGGGAAAAAGGGGGGGAAAACCCGGGAAAAAAACCAAAAAAAATTCCGGAAAAACCCTTTTTTTTAAAATTTTTCCATTTAAACCATTTTGGGGTTCCCCCCCAAAAGGGGGGGGGAAAAAAACCAGTTTTTTTTTGGAAGGGTGGGGGGGGGGGGGCCCCGGGAAAACCCCTGGGGGGGGAAAAAAAAAAAAAATTTTTTTTTTTCCGGGGGGGAAAAAAAAAACCCCCCCCCCCCAAAAAAAAATTTGGGGGGGGAAAGGGAAATTTTTTTTTTGGGGCCTTTTTTTTGGGGGGTTTCGGGGAAAAAATTTTCCCCCCCTTTTGGGGGGTTTTTTTTGGGGGGGTTTTTTTTTTTTTTTTTTTTTGGGGGGGGGAAAATCTTTAATTTTTAAAACCCCCCCCTTTGGGGGGGTTTTTTAACCTCCCCGCCCCCCCAAAAGGGGGGGCCCAAAAAATTTTAAAAAAAAAACCCAAGGGGGGGGGGGGAAAATAAAAAAAAATTTTTTTTTAATTTGGGGGGAAAAACCCCAAAATTCGTGTCAATTTTCATTATTAACCTTTAATTAATCAGTCAGGAGTAAATAAAAAACAAAGTCTTGTAGGTCCATGACACCAAACCTAGTAATTATTAAGCAATCACCTACCCAAAAAGCATTGTCTCATTGAGTTTTTTTTGCATGAGCCACTGAAGGGTTGGAGGTGCACCTAAAAGCCTTAATTACAAGTGTGTGTATGTTAGGACCTCTGGTTTTAGGACAATTAAAGCAGCAGTTATTCAGTGCTAGTGTGTGTTTGCACAGCTGAGTCAGGCACAGAAGCTGATATTCACCACTTGAGCACCTCAAAAGGGATGATATCTTCAGTGGTTAGCTGTTCAAGGGTCCAAATTGTGGCTGCTCCTGACCATGCTCCGCGGACTCCAAATTGCTTCAGTGGAGCTAATGGTTTGTTGGTTTTTCTCATATGTTGATTCTAATGTTTGTCATCGGTACACAAGGGGTGGGCAGAGAGATGAGGAGGCAAAGAAAAGAAGATGATCCCCTGAGATTACTTCTTGGCTTACTGACTGCTGACCCCTTGTTGACCCTTTTTACCTAACTCCTCAACACCCCAGCAAGATCCCTGTGTCCAGGAGCCTTGGCTAGCACTTCACCAGAGCTCAAGTGATTCCCTAAGGACAAAGGGGCAAAGAACTGAATTTTGTGAACCCCCCAAACCCAGCCCCTCCCAGGGCAGGAGTCTACCTCCCGTCCCAAGATTCTGTGTGGGGGTTGGGATTTACCTTGTATCCCCATCTGAGACCCAGATCCCAAGCAGCCCAAGTGGGTTTGCTCGGGGAAAGGGTCCGGAAGCTGTTTCCCCCAATGGCTAAAGTTTTCCCGCCCAAGAAAAAACCATGGTGTTCTTAGTTCCATTTTGTCCACTGCAATAGCAGTGAGAACAAAAGGGGGAACTTAAAGCCTAATTCTTTCTTGGGGGGGATACTTTAAGCCTTGGGAGAACACAAGCACCACTTCCAGGGGCAACCACACTGAGTTTGTTTCAGGATGTGGATGGGTAAGAAATGGAACCCCCAAAACAACAGGCCAGGCTGGACAGAGGGGCGTACCGTTGTTGCCCTGGAATGGCTGGTGTGGGCTGCCAGGGTCTTTAAACCTTTTTCCTTGTTCTAAAAACCCCCTTTTCCCCTTTTGGAAATTTGAGTTGCGTCAAAGGTATGGGAATAGGAATCTTGTTAATACCTAGGGTTTTTGGGGAAAAAGTTTAGGGGACGAAACATAGAAGAAGGAAAATTTTAGACAGCCTTTTCTTGTTTTCCTTTCCTCCCCATTGTGGTACCTATAAAACACAAATTACAAAATTTTGTCAAAAGAAAACCAAGAGCCCAAAGCCCCCTTTTGAATTTGGAACCCTTCCCTGGAGCCTAGGGGAAAATTCCCAAAAGCGGGAAGCCACAGCTGGCCCTGGCTTCCAGGGAAAGCCTATCATTCCTTTTTCCCCAGACTAAAGTCATTCATTTTAGGTGCAATGTTGGTGGATAAATTTCAGTTTTGTGTGCATAGCTGTGCAAAAAAACTAGCACTGATACTGCTCTTAAAATTTGCTAAACCGGGTTAAAACCCAATTGAATTTAAATTTTGGGACCCCAAACCCCTTAGTGTTTTAAAAACCCCGGATGTTTTTTTGGGGTTTTTCCCTCCTGTAAGAAACAGACTGAAGCAGAAACTCATTGGCCTTTGCCCAGGAGGGGACAGCTGGCATCCCCAGGGAGCCCCAGATTTCCGGGGCAAAGAAAGACCTTTCAGATTGAGTTCCAGAATGAAAAGGGTTCATACCCCACCCAAACCAAAGGTGCAATTTTCAAGGGACACCTGTCTTTCTTGGGCCCTGAAATTTTAACCCTGATGTGGGGAAACAAGAATCTTCCGGGGTTTCCCGGCCCCTTTAAACTTGTTCCCTCCCCATGTGGATTGGCTTAAAAAGGGGTTCAAGGGAATCAACAGGCCCCAGCTGGAAAGCCTTGGGATTTGGGTTTAGGGGCACCCTCCCAGGAGGGGTGGCTTTCGGGCCCAAAAAAACCTTCCAGATTCTTCCCTTTGTCCTTTCCGGGACTGGTCTGAGCAAACATGAGAATAAATTTTGGGTAGATAAGAAACCTTTTTGGGGGTTTTTGGGAGGGGGTAATCCCTTTTTAGAGGACGGGAAAAAGGGGGTTTTAAAGCCGAGAATAAGAAGTTGAAAAAACCAGCAAACCAGCTCAGTTTACTGGTTTCTAAATAACACTATTGGTAAAGACTGAAAAAAAAACCCAAGCGCCAAATGTTTATTAAATTTTTCCATTTCTTCCGGGACCTCGGGGAAAAAACCCACCCCAAATCAATTGACTGCCACAATGCTGAAACCAGCCTGCATCAACATTTTGAATTAAGGTTTTTCACCCCTTTTAAAAGGGGTTGCTCATAAACAGGGAAAAAATTAATTTGAGGGGAAGAAATGTTTTTAAGTGAGCTGATGACATTTTTTAGCTTTTGGGTTTGGCTGGGGTTTGACCCTCAGGCATTTTCGGGGGGGTTATACCCCAAATGAAATTCAAAAAAAAACAAACCCCCAATTTTTTATTTTTGGGTAGTTTCTTTTCATCCTTATTTAAAAATCAGGGGGGGTTTGGACTTGGATGACCAGATGTGTTTTAATCCTCCTATGACGGGTTTGGAATGGAATGAGTGTTAAACCATCCCGACACCTTGCAGTCAAGAGCAACCAAAGAGCCAAAACTTCCAACAAAATCTTTCCTTTTTGGCGTGTTTTTTTGGGGGAAAAGAAAAATTTTGGAACCCCCCAAAAAAAGGGTAACCCCTGAGATAAAATAGACTGGGTAGTTAGCCCGGGAAAGAGGAAACGTTGCACCCCCA
Organism: Pezoporus occidentalis; assembly: GCF_034315485.1. Taxonomy (NCBI): domain Eukaryota; kingdom Metazoa; phylum Chordata; class Aves; order Psittaciformes; family Psittacidae; genus Pezoporus; species Pezoporus occidentalis. The sequence continues at coordinate 319 of NW_026914220.1, read as the reverse complement.
CCTCCTGGGGGGCCCCAAAGCTCAGTTCCTTTTGAGGGATTTAGCCCTACCCCCTAGGAAAACCCCTAATTGCAAAGGGGAGCTCACCCCCCCAAGGTTTTTTCCTGGACCCTGGCCCTGGACCGGTTTTCCCCCCAAGCCTTGCTCCCCTTTCTGAGGCAGGGGCATACGGGGGGGCCCCAGTTTTTTGCTCCGGTGGGGCCTGCCCGGGAGTGGCGAAGGCCCTTAAGGTCTCCACCCAACCCCTGTCCTGTGTGCCTAACCAAAAAGCCTGCAGGGGGGCACCCCCCAAAGGGGCCCCCCCTCCCCCCCCCCAACC
>NW_026914219.1:0-17657 GCF_034315485.1 Pezoporus occidentalis | reverse complement strand
CAACTGAAAGCGACCAGCTGAGAATTTGGATTCAAATGGAGTTTTAGGTATGAAACCGAGGAGAGACTGCAATGATGGTGACACCGTTGCAAAGCAGCCTGTGTGCTGAAGAGGCCCAGCACTAGCTTTCCCTGCTGGTTCTTCTGCTGTGGGAGCAGATGCCACTGTTCTTTCTGTGCTGACTGTGTTGCTGCCAGCAGAGAGCAGGCTCTGAACTGATTCCATTCAAATGCTTTTCCTGTATGAAAGGGAGCAGTGAAAGCAACGATGGATGCACCAATGTAAAGGTGATTGTGTGCTGAACAGGTCCAGCACAAGCTTTCAATCCTGGCTCTTCTGCTGTGGGAGCAGAAGCCAAACGTTCGTGCTGTACTCACTGTGCTGGGGGCAGCTGAGAGCGACCAGCTGAGAATTTGGATTCAAATGGAGTTTTAGGTATGAAACCGAGGAGAGACTGCAATGATGGTGACACCGTTGCAAAGCAGCCTGTGTGCTGAAGAGGCCCAGCACTAGCTTTCCCTGCTGGTTCTTCTGCTGTGGGAGCAGATGCCACTGTTCATTCTGTGCTGACAGTGTTGCTGCGCAGCAGAGAGCAGGCTCTGAACTGATTCCATTCAAATGCTTTTCCTGTATGAAAGGGAGCAGTGAAAGCAACGATGGATGCACCAATGTAAAGGTGATTGTGTGCTGAACAGGTCCAGCACAAGCTTTCAATCCTGGCTCTTCTGCTGTGGGAGCAGAAGCCAAACGTTCGTGCTGTACTCACTGTGCTGCTGGGCAACTGAAAGCGACCAGCTGAGAATTTGGATTCAAATGGAGTTTTAGGTATGAAACCGAGGAGAGACTGCAATGATGGTGACACCGTTGCAAAGCAGCCTGTGTGCTGAAGAGGCCCAGCACTAGCTTTCCCTGCTGGTTCTTCTGCTGTGGGAGCAGATGCCACTGTTCTTTCTGTGCTGACAGTGTTGCTGCGCAGCAGAGAGCAGGCTCTGAACTGATTCCATTCAAATGCTTTTCCTGTATGAAAGGGAGCAGTGAAAGCAACGATGGATGCACCAATGTAAAGGTGATTGTGTGCTGAACAGGTCCAGCACAAGCTTTCAATCCTGGCTCTTCTGCTGTGGGAGCAGAAGCCAAACGTTCGTGCTGTACTCACTGTGCTGCTGGGCAACTGAAAGCGACCAGCTGAGAATTTGGATTCAAATGGAGTTTTAGGTATGAAACCGAGGAGAGACTGCAATGATGGTGACACCGTTGCAAAGCAGCCTGTGTGCTGAAGAGGCCCAGCACTAGCTTTCCCTGCTGGTTCTTCTGCTGTGGGAGCAGATGCCACTGTTCATTCTGTGCTGACAGTGTTGCTGCGCAGCAGAGAGCAGGCTCTGAACTGATTCCATTCAAATGCTTTTCCTGTATGAAAGGGAGCAGTGAAAGCAACGATGGATGCACCAATGTAAAGGTGATTGTGTGCTGAACAGGTCCAGCACAAGCTTTCAATCCTGGCTCTTCTGCTGTGGGAGCAGAAGCCAAACGTTCGTGCTGTACTCACTGTGCTGCTGGGCAACTGAAAGCGACCAGCTGAGAATTTGGATTCAAATGGAGTTTTAGGTATGAAACCGAGGAGAGACTGCAATGATGGTGACACCGTTGCAAAGCAGCCTGTGTGCTGAAGAGGCCCAGCACTAGCTTTCCCTGCTGGTTCTTCTGCTGTGGGAGCAGATGCCACTGTTCTTTCTGTGCTGACTGTGTTGCTGCCAGCAGAGAGCAGGCTCTGAACTGATTCCATTCAAATGCTTTTCCTGTATGAAAGGGAGCAGTGAAAGCAACGATGGATGCACCAATGTAAAGGTGATTGTGTGCTGAACAGGTCCAGCACAAGCTTTCAATCCTGGCTCTTCTGCTGTGGGAGCAGAAGCCAAACGTTCGTGCTGTACTCACTGTGCTGCTGGGCAACTGAAAGCGACCAGCTGAGAATTTGGATTCAAATGGAGTTTTAGGTATGAAACCGAGGAGAGACTGCAATGATGGTGACACCGTTGCAAAGCAGCCTGTGTGCTGAAGAGGCCCAGCACTAGCTTTCCCTGCTGGTTCTTCTGCTGTGGGAGCAGATGCCACTGTTCATTCTGTGCTGACAGTGTTGCTGCGCAGCAGAGAGCAGGCTCTGAACTGATTCCATTCAAATGCTTTTCCTGTATGAAAGGGAGCAGTGAAAGCAACGATGGATGCACCAATGTAAAGGTGATTGTGTGCTGAACAGGTCCAGCACAAGCTTTCAATCCTGGCTCTTCTGCTGTGGGAGCAGAAGCCAAACGTTCGTGCTGTACTCACTGTGCTGCTGGGCAACTGAAAGCGACCAGCTGAGAATTTGGATTCAAATGGAGTTTTAGGTATGAAACCGAGGAGAGACTGCAATGATGGTGACACCGTTGCAAAGCAGCCTGTGTGCTGAAGAGGCCCAGCACTAGCTTTCCCTGCTGGTTCTTCTGCTGTGGGAGCAGATGCCACTGTTCATTCTGTGCTGACAGTGTTGCTGCGCAGCAGAGAGCAGGCTCTGAACTGATTCCATTCAAATGCTTTTCCTGTATGAAAGGGAGCAGTGAAAGCAACGATGGATGCACCAATGTAAAGGTGATTGTGTGCTGAACAGGTCCAGCACAAGCTTTCAATCCTGGCTCTTCTGCTGTGGGAGCAGAAGCCAAACGTTCGTGCTGTACTCACTGTGCTGCTGGGCAGCTGAAAGCGACCAGCTGAGAATTTGGATTCAAATGGAGTTTTAGGTATGAAACCGAGGAGAGACTGCAATGATGGTGACACCGTTGCAAAGCAGCCTGTGTGCTGAAGAGGCCCAGCACTAGCTTTCCCTGCTGGTTCTTCTGCTGTGGGAGCAGATGCCACTGTTCATTCTGTGCTGACTGTGTTGCTGCCAGCAGAGAGCAGGCTCTGAACTGATTCCATTCAAATGCTTTTCCTGTATGAAAGGGAGCAGTGAAAGCAACGATGGATGCACCAATGTAAAGGTGATTGTGTGCTGAACAGGTCCAGCACAAGCTTTCAATCCTGGCTCTTCTGCTGTGGGAGCAGAAGCCAAACGTTCGTGCTGTACTCACTGTGCTGCTGGGCAACTGAAAGCGACCAGCTGAGAATTTGGATTCAAATGGAGTTTTAGGTATGAAACCGAGGAGAGACTGCAATGATGGTGACACCGTTGCAAAGCAGCCTGTGTGCTGAAGAGGCCCAGCACTAGCTTTCCCTGCTGGTTCTTCTGCTGTGGGAGCAGATGCCACTGTTCATTCTGTGCTGACAGTGTTGCTGCGCAGCAGAGAGCAGGCTCTGAACTGATTCCATTCAAATGCTTTTCCTGTATGAAAGGGAGCAGTGAAAGCAACGATGGATGCACCAATGTAAAGGTGATTGTGTGCTGAACAGGTCCAGCACAAGCTTTCAATCCTGGCTCTTCTGCTGTGGGAGCAGAAGCCAAACGTTCGTGCTGTACTCACTGTGCTGCTGGGCAACTGAAAGCGACCAGCTGAGAATTTGGATTCAAATGGAGTTTTAGGTATGAAACCGAGGAGAGACTGCAATGATGGTGACACCGTTGCAAAGCAGCCTGTGTGCTGAAGAGGCCCAGCACTAGCTTTCCCTGCTGGTTCTTCTGCTGTGGGAGCAGATGCCACTGTTCATTCTGTGCTGACAGTGTTGCTGCGCAGCAGAGAGCAGGCTCTGAACTGATTCCATTCAAATGCTTTTCCTGTATGAAAGGGAGCAGTGAAAGCAACGATGGATGCACCAATGTAAAGGTGATTGTGTGCTGAACAGGTCCAGCACAAGCTTTCAATCCTGGCTCTTCTGCTGTGGGAGCAGAAGCCAAACGTTCGTGCTGTACTCACTGTGCTGCTGGGCAGCTGAGAGAGACCAGCTGAGAATTTGGATTCAAATGGAGTTTTAGGTATGAAACCGAGGAGAGACTGCAATGATGGTGACACCGTTGCAAAGCAGCCTGTGTGCTGAAGAGGCCCAGCACTAGCTTTCCCTGCTGGTTCTTCTGCTGTGGGAGCAGATGCCACTGTTCTTTCTGTGCTGACTGTGTTGCTGCCAGCAGAGAGCAGGCTCTGAACTGATTCCATTCAAATGCTTTTCCTGTATGAAAGGGAGCAGTGAAAGCAACGATGGATGCACCAATGTAAAGGTGATTGTGTGCTGAACAGGTCCAGCACAAGCTTTCAATCCTGGCTCTTCTGCTGTGGGAGCAGAAGCCAAACGTTCGTGCTGTACTCACTGTGCTGCTGGGCAACTGAAAGCGACCAGCTGAGAATTTGGATTCAAATGGAGTTTTAGGTATGAAACCGAGGAGAGACTGCAATGATGGTGACACCGTTGCAAAGCAGCCTGTGTGCTGAAGAGGCCCAGCACTAGCTTTCCCTGCTGGTTCTTCTGCTGTGGGAGCAGATGCCACTGTTCATTCTGTGCTGACAGTGTTGCTGCCAGCAGAGAGCAGGCTCTGAACTGATTCCATTCAAATGCTTTTCCTGTATGAAAGGGAGCAGTGAAAGCAACGATGGATGCACCAATGTAAAGGTGATTGTGTGCTGAACAGGTCCAGCACAAGCTTTCAATCCTGGCTCTTCTGCTGTGGGAGCAGAAGCCAAACGTTCGTGCTGTACTCACTGTGCTGCTGGGCAACTGAAAGCGACCAGCTGAGAATTTGGATTCAAATGGAGTTTTAGGTATGAAACCGAGGAGAGACTGCAATGATGGTGACACCGTTGCAAAGCAGCCTGTGTGCTGAAGAGGCCCAGCACTAGCTTTCCCTGCTGGTTCTTCTGCTGTGGGAGCAGATGCCACTGTTCTTTCTGTGCTGACAGTGTTGCTGCGCAGCAGAGAGCAGGCTCTGAACTGATTCCATTCAAATGCTTTTCCTGTATGAAAGGGAGCAGTGAAAGCAACGATGGATGCACCAATGTAAAGGTGATTGTGTGCTGAACAGGTCCAGCACAAGCTTTCAATCCTGGCTCTTCTGCTGTGGGAGCAGAAGCCAAACGTTCGTGCTGTACTCACTGTGCTGCTGGGCAACTGAAAGCGACCAGCTGAGAATTTGGATTCAAATGGAGTTTTAGGTATGAAACCGAGGAGAGACTGCAATGATGGTGACACCGTTGCAAAGCAGCCTGTGTGCTGAAGAGGCCCAGCACTAGCTTTCCCTGCTGGTTCTTCTGCTGTGGGAGCAGATGCCACTGTTCATTCTGTGCTGACAGTGTTGCTGCGCAGCAGAGAGCAGGCTCTGAACTGATTCCATTCAAATGCTTTTCCTGTATGAAAGGGAGCAGTGAAAGCAACGATGGATGCACCAATGTAAAGGTGATTGTGTGCTGAACAGGTCCAGCACAAGCTTTCAATCCTGGCTCTTCTGCTGTGGGAGCAGAAGCCAAACGTTCGTGCTGTACTCACTGTGCTGCTGGGCAACTGAAAGCGACCAGCTGAGAATTTGGATTCAAATGGAGTTTTAGGTATGAAACCGAGGAGAGACTGCAATGATGGTGACACCGTTGCAAAGCAGCCTGTGTGCTGAAGAGGCCCAGCACTAGCTTTCCCTGCTGGTTCTTCTGCTGTGGGAGCAGATGCCACTGTTCTTTCTGTGCTGACTGTGTTGCTGCCAGCAGAGAGCAGGCTCTGAACTGATTCCATTCAAATGCTTTTCCTGTATGAAAGGGAGCAGTGAAAGCAACGATGGATGCACCAATGTAAAGGTGATTGTGTGCTGAACAGGTCCAGCACAAGCTTTCAATCCTGGCTCTTCTGCTGTGGGAGCAGAAGCCAAACGTTCGTGCTGTACTCACTGTGCTGCTGGGCAACTGAAAGCGACCAGCTGAGAATTTGGATTCAAATGGAGTTTTAGGTATGAAACCGAGGAGAGACTGCAATGATGGTGACACCGTTGCAAAGCAGCCTGTGTGCTGAAGAGGCCCAGCACTAGCTTTCCCTGCTGGTTCTTCTGCTGTGGGAGCAGATGCCACTGTTCATTCTGTGCTGACAGTGTTGCTGCGCAGCAGAGAGCAGGCTCTGAACTGATTCCATTCAAATGCTTTTCCTGTATGAAAGGGAGCAGTGAAAGCAACGATGGATGCACCAATGTAAAGGTGATTGTGTGCTGAACAGGTCCAGCACAAGCTTTCAATCCTGGCTCTTCTGCTGTGGGAGCAGAAGCCAAACGTTCGTGCTGTACTCACTGTGCTGCTGGGCAACTGAAAGCGACCAGCTGAGAATTTGGATTCAAATGGAGTTTTAGGTATGAAACCGAGGAGAGACTGCAATGATGGTGACACCGTTGCAAAGCAGCCTGTGTGCTGAAGAGGCCCAGCACTAGCTTTCCCTGCTGGTTCTTCTGCTGTGGGAGCAGATGCCACTGTTCATTCTGTGCTGACAGTGTTGCTGCCAGCAGAGAGCAGGCTCTGAACTGATTCCATTCAAATGCTTTTCCTGTATGAAAGGGAGCAGTGAAAGCAACGATGGATGCACCAATGTAAAGGTGATTGTGTGCTGAACAGGTCCAGCACAAGCTTTCAATCCTGGCTCTTCTGCTGTGGGAGCAGAAGCCAAACGTTCGTGCTGTACTCACTGTGCTGCTGGGCAACTGAAAGAGACCAGCTGAGAATTTGGATTCAAATGGAGTTTTAGGTATGAAACCGAGGAGAGACTGCAATGATGGTGACACCGTTGCAAAGCAGCCTGTGTGCTGAAGAGGCCCAGCACTAGCTTTCCCTGCTGGTTCTTCTGCTGTGGGAGCAGATGCCACTGTTCTTTCTGTGCTGACTGTGTTGCTGCCAGCAGAGAGCAGGCTCTGAACTGATTCCATTCAAATGCTTTTCCTGTATGAAAGGGAGCAGTGAAAGCAACGATGGATGCACCAATGTAAAGGTGATTGTGTGCTGAACAGGTCCAGCACAAGCTTTCAATCCTGGCTCTTCTGCTGTGGGAGCAGAAGCCAAACGTTCGTGCTGTACTCACTGTGCTGCTGGGCAACTGAAAGCGACCAGCTGAGAATTTGGATTCAAATGGAGTTTTAGGTATGAAACCGAGGAGAGACTGCAATGATGGTGACACCGTTGCAAAGCAGCCTGTGTGCTGAAGAGGCCCAGCACTAGCTTTCCCTGCTGGTTCTTCTGCTGTGGGAGCAGATGCCACTGTTCATTCTGTGCTGACAGTGTTGCTGCGCAGCAGAGAGCAGGCTCTGAACTGATTCCATTCAAATGCTTTTCCTGTATGAAAGGGAGCAGTGAAAGCAACGATGGATGCACCAATGTAAAGGTGATTGTGTGCTGAACAGGTCCAGCACAAGCTTTCAATCCTGGCTCTTCTGCTGTGGGAGCAGAAGCCAAACGTTCGTGCTGTACTCACTGTGCTGCTGGGCAACTGAAAGCGACCAGCTGAGAATTTGGATTCAAATGGAGTTTTAGGTATGAAACCGAGGAGAGACTGCAATGATGGTGACACCGTTGCAAAGCAGCCTGTGTGCTGAAGAGGCCCAGCACTAGCTTTCCCTGCTGGTTCTTCTGCTGTGGGAGCAGATGCCACTGTTCTTTCTGTGCTGACAGTGTTGCTGCCAGCAGAGAGCAGGCTCTGAACTGATTCCATTCAAATGCTTTTCCTGTATGAAAGGGAGCAGTGAAAGCAACGATGGATGCACCAATGTAAAGGTGATTGTGTGCTGAACAGGTCCAGCACAAGCTTTCAATCCTGGCTCTTCTGCTGTGGGAGCAGAAGCCAAACGTTCGTGCTGTACTCACTGTGCTGCTGGGCAACTGAAAGCGACCAGCTGAGAATTTGGATTCAAATGGAGTTTTAGGTATGAAACCGAGGAGAGACTGCAATGATGGTGACACCGTTGCAAAGCAGCCTGTGTGCTGAAGAGGCCCAGCACTAGCTTTCCCTGCTGGTTCTTCTGCTGTGGGAGCAGATGCCACTGTTCATTCTGTGCTGACTGTGTTGCTGCCAGCAGAGAGCAGGCTCTGAACTGATTCCATTCAAATGCTTTTCCTGTATGAAAGGGAGCAGTGAAAGCAACGATGGATGCACCAATGTAAAGGTGATTGTGTGCTGAACAGGTCCAGCACAAGCTTTCAATCCTGGCTCTTCTGCTGTGGGAGCAGAAGCCAAACGTTCGTGCTGTACTCACTGTGCTGCTGGGCAACTGAAAGCGACCAGCTGAGAATTTGGATTCAAATGGAGTTTTAGGTATGAAACCGAGGAGAGACTGCAATGATGGTGACACCGTTGCAAAGCAGCCTGTGTGCTGAAGAGGCCCAGCACTAGCTTTCCCTGCTGGTTCTTCTGCTGTGGGAGCAGATGCCACTGTTCATTCTGTGCTGACAGTGTTGCTGCGCAGCAGAGAGCAGGCTCTGAACTGATTCCATTCAAATGCTTTTCCTGTATGAAAGGGAGCAGTGAAAGCAACGATGGATGCACCAATGTAAAGGTGATTGTGTGCTGAACAGGTCCAGCACAAGCTTTCAATCCTGGCTCTTCTGCTGTGGGAGCAGAAGCCAAACGTTCGTGCTGTACTCACTGTGCTGCTGGGCAACTGAAAGCGACCAGCTGAGAATTTGGATTCAAATGGAGTTTTAGGTATGAAACCGAGGAGAGACTGCAATGATGGTGACACCGTTGCAAAGCAGCCTGTGTGCTGAAGAGGCCCAGCACTAGCTTTCCCTGCTGGTTCTTCTGCTGTGGGAGCAGATGCCACTGTTCTTTCTGTGCTGACTGTGTTGCTGCCAGCAGAGAGCAGGCTCTGAACTGATTCCATTCAAATGCTTTTCCTGTATGAAAGGGAGCAGTGAAAGCAACGATGGATGCACCAATGTAAAGGTGATTGTGTGCTGAACAGGTCCAGCACAAGCTTTCAATCCTGGCTCTTCTGCTGTGGGAGCAGAAGCCAAACGTTCGTGCTGTACTCACTGTGCTGCTGGGCAACTGAAAGCGACCAGCTGAGAATTTGGATTCAAATGGAGTTTTAGGTATGAAACCGAGGAGAGACTGCAATGATGGTGACACCGTTGCAAAGCAGCCTGTGTGCTGAAGAGGCCCAGCACTAGCTTTCCCTGCTGGTTCTTCTGCTGTGGGAGCAGATGCCACTGTTCATTCTGTGCTGACAGTGTTGCTGCGCAGCAGAGAGCAGGCTCTGAACTGATTCCATTCAAATGCTTTTCCTGTATGAAAGGGAGCAGTGAAAGCAACGATGGATGCACCAATGTAAAGGTGATTGTGTGCTGAACAGGTCCAGCACAAGCTTTCAATCCTGGCTCTTCTGCTGTGGGAGCAGAAGCCAAACGTTCGTGCTGTACTCACTGTGCTGCTGGGCAACTGAAAGCGACCAGCTGAGAATTTGGATTCAAATGGAGTTTTAGGTATGAAACCGAGGAGAGACTGCAATGATGGTGACACCGTTGCAAAGCAGCCTGTGTGCTGAAGAGGCCCAGCACTAGCTTTCCCTGCTGGTTCTTCTGCTGTGGGAGCAGATGCCACTGTTCATTCTGTGCTGACTGTGTTGCTGCCAGCAGAGAGCAGGCTCTGAACTGATTCCATTCAAATGCTTTTCCTGTATGAAAGGGAGCAGTGAAAGCAACGATGGATGCACCAATGTAAAGGTGATTGTGTGCTGAACAGGTCCAGCACAAGCTTTCAATCCTGGCTCTTCTGCTGTGGGAGCAGAAGCCAAACGTTCGTGCTGTACTCACTGTGCTGCTGGGCAACTGAAAGCGACCAGCTGAGAATTTGGATTCAAATGGAGTTTTAGGTATGAAACCGAGGAGAGACTGCAATGATGGTGACACCGTTGCAAAGCAGCCTGTGTGCTGAAGAGGCCCAGCACTAGCTTTCCCTGCTGGTTCTTCTGCTGTGGGAGCAGATGCCACTGTTCTTTCTGTGCTGACTGTGTTGCTGCCAGCAGAGAGCAGGCTCTGAACTGATTCCATTCAAATGCTTTTCCTGTATGAAAGGGAGCAGTGAAAGCAACGATGGATGCACCAATGTAAAGGTGATTGTGTGCTGAACAGGTCCAGCACAAGCTTTCAATCCTGGCTCTTCTGCTGTGGGAGCAGAAGCCAAACGTTCGTGCTGTACTCACTGTGCTGCTGGGCAACTGAAAGCGACCAGCTGAGAATTTGGATTCAAATGGAGTTTTAGGTATGAAACCGAGGAGAGACTGCAATGATGGTGACACCGTTGCAAAGCAGCCTGTGTGCTGAAGAGGCCCAGCACTAGCTTTCCCTGCTGGTTCTTCTGCTGTGGGAGCAGATGCCACTGTTCATTCTGTGCTGACAGTGTTGCTGCGCAGCAGAGAGCAGGCTCTGAACTGATTCCATTCAAATGCTTTTCCTGTATGAAAGGGAGCAGTGAAAGCAACGATGGATGCACCAATGTAAAGGTGATTGTGTGCTGAACAGGTCCAGCACAAGCTTTCAATCCTGGCTCTTCTGCTGTGGGAGCAGAAGCCAAACGTTCGTGCTGTACTCACTGTGCTGCTGGGCAACTGAAAGCGACCAGCTGAGAATTTGGATTCAAATGGAGTTTTAGGTATGAAACCGAGGAGAGACTGCAATGATGGTGACACCGTTGCAAAGCAGCCTGTGTGCTGAAGAGGCCCAGCACTAGCTTTCCCTGCTGGTTCTTCTGCTGTGGGAGCAGATGCCACTGTTCATTCTGTGCTGACAGTGTTGCTGCGCAGCAGAGAGCAGGCTCTGAACTGATTCCATTCAAATGCTTTTCCTGTATGAAAGGGAGCAGTGAAAGCAACGATGGATGCACCAATGTAAAGGTGATTGTGTGCTGAACAGGTCCAGCACAAGCTTTCAATCCTGGCTCTTCTGCTGTGGGAGCAGAAGCCAAACGTTCGTGCTGTACTCACTGTGCTGCTGGGCAACTGAAAGCGACCAGCTGAGAATTTGGATTCAAATGGAGTTTTAGGTATGAAACCGAGGAGAGACTGCAATGATGGTGACACCGTTGCAAAGCAGCCTGTGTGCTGAAGAGGCCCAGCACTAGCTTTCCCTGCTGGTTCTTCTGCTGTGGGAGCAGATGCCACTGTTCTTTCTGTGCTGACAGTGTTGCTGCCAGCAGAGAGCAGGCTCTGAACTGATTCCATTCAAATGCTTTTCCTGTATGAAAGGGAGCAGTGAAAGCAACGATGGATGCACCAATGTAAAGGTGATTGTGTGCTGAACAGGTCCAGCACAAGCTTTCAATCCTGGCTCTTCTGCTGTGGGAGCAGAAGCCAAACGTTCGTGCTGTACTCACTGTGCTGCTGGGCAACTGAGAAGCGACCAGCTGAGAATTTGGATTCAAATGGAGTTTTAGGTATGAAACCGAGGAGAGACTGCAATGATGGTGACACCGTTGCAAAGCAGCCTGTGTGCTGAAGAGGCCCAGCACTAGCTTTCCCTGCTGGTTCTTCTGCTGTGGGAGCAGATGCCACTGTTCATTCTGTGCTGACAGTGTTGCTGCGCAGCAGAGAGCAGGCTCTGAACTGATTCCATTCAAATGCTTTTCCTGTATGAAAGGGAGCAGTGAAAGCAACGATGGATGCACCAATGTAAAGGTGATTGTGTGCTGAACAGGTCCAGCACAAGCTTTCAATCCTGGCTCTTCTGCTGTGGGAGCAGAAGCCAAACGTTCGTGCTGTACTCACTGTGCTGCTGGGCAACTGAGAGAGACCAGCTGAGAATTTGGATTCAAATGGAGTTTTAGGTATGAAACCGAGGAGAGACTGCAATGATGGTGACACCGTTGCAAAGCAGCCTGTGTGCTGAAGAGGCCCAGCACTAGCTTTCCCTGCTGGTTCTTCTGCTGTGGGAGCAGATGCCACTGTTCTTTCTGTGCTGACTGTGTTGCTGCCAGCAGAGAGCAGGCTCTGAACTGATTCCATTCAAATGCTTTTCCTGTATGAAAGGGAGCAGTGAAAGCAACGATGGATGCACCAATGTAAAGGTGATTGTGTGCTGAACAGGTCCAGCACAAGCTTTCAATCCTGGCTCTTCTGCTGTGGGAGCAGAAGCCAAACGTTCGTGCTGTACTCACTGTGCTGCTGGGCAACTGAAAGAGAGACCAGCTGAGAATTTGGATTCAAATGGAGTTTTAGGTATGAAACCGAGGAGAGACTGCAATGATGGTGACACCGTTGCAAAGCAGCCTGTGTGCTGAAGAGGCCCAGCACTAGCTTTCCCTGCTGGTTCTTCTGCTGTGGGAGCAGATGCCACTGTTCTTTCTGTGCTGACTGTGTTGCTGCCAGCAGAGAGCAGGCTCTGAACTGATTCCATTCAAATGCTTTTCCTGTATGAAAGGGAGCAGTGAAAGCAACGATGGATGCACCAATGTAAAGGTGATTGTGTGCTGAACAGGTCCAGCACAAGCTTTCAATCCTGGCTCTTCTGCTGTGGGAGCAGAAGCCAAACGTTCGTGCTGTACTCACTGTGCTGCTGGGCAACTGAAAGCGACCAGCTGAGAATTTGGATTCAAATGGAGTTTTAGGTATGAAACCGAGGAGAGACTGCAATGATGGTGACACCGTTGCAAAGCAGCCTGTGTGCTGAAGAGGCCCAGCACTAGCTTTCCCTGCTGGTTCTTCTGCTGTGGGAGCAGATGCCACTGTTCTTTCTGTGCTGACTGTGTTGCTGCCAGCAGAGAGCAGGCTCTGAACTGATTCCATTCAAATGCTTTTCCTGTATGAAAGGGAGCAGTGAAAGCAACGATGGATGCACCAATGTAAAGGTGATTGTGTGCTGAACAGGTCCAGCACAAGCTTTCAATCCTGGCTCTTCTGCTGTGGGAGCAGAAGCCAAACGTTCGTGCTGTACTCACTGTGCTGCTGGGCAACTGAAAGCGACCAGCTGAGAATTTGGATTCAAATGGAGTTTTAGGTATGAAACCGAGGAGAGACTGCAATGATGGTGACACCGTTGCAAAGCAGCCTGTGTGCTGAAGAGGCCCAGCACTAGCTTTCCCTGCTGGTTCTTCTGCTGTGGGAGCAGATGCCACTGTTCTTTCTGTGCTGACAGTGTTGCTGCGCAGCAGAGAGCAGGCTCTGAACTGATTCCATTCAAATGCTTTTCCTGTATGAAAGGGAGCAGTGAAAGCAACGATGGATGCACCAATGTAAAGGTGATTGTGTGCTGAACAGGTCCAGCACAAGCTTTCAATCCTGGCTCTTCTGCTGTGGGAGCAGAAGCCAAACGTTCGTGCTGTACTCACTGTGCTGCTGGGCAACTGAGAAGCGACCAGCTGAGAATTTGGATTCAAATGGAGTTTTAGGTATGAAACCGAGGAGAGACTGCAATGATGGTGACACCGTTGCAAAGCAGCCTGTGTGCTGAAGAGGCCCAGCACTAGCTTTCCCTGCTGGTTCTTCTGCTGTGGGAGCAGATGCCACTGTTCATTCTGTGCTGACTGTGTTGCTGCCAGCAGAGAGCAGGCTCTGAACTGATTCCATTCAAATGCTTTTCCTGTATGAAAGGGAGCAGTGAAAGCAACGATGGATGCACCAATGTAAAGGTGATTGTGTGCTGAACAGGTCCAGCACAAGCTTTCAATCCTGGCTCTTCTGCTGTGGGAGCAGAAGCCAAACGTTCGTGCTGTACTCACTGTGCTGCTGGGCAACTGAAAGCGACCAGCTGAGAATTTGGATTCAAATGGAGTTTTAGGTATGAAACCGAGGAGAGACTGCAATGATGGTGACACCGTTGCAAAGCAGCCTGTGTGCTGAAGAGGCCCAGCACTAGCTTTCCCTGCTGGTTCTTCTGCTGTGGGAGCAGATGCCACTGTTCATTCTGTGCTGACAGTGTTGCTGCGCAGCAGAGAGCAGGCTCTGAACTGATTCCATTCAAATGCTTTTCCTGTATGAAAGGGAGCAGTGAAAGCAACGATGGATGCACCAATGTAAAGGTGATTGTGTGCTGAACAGGTCCAGCACAAGCTTTCAATCCTGGCTCTTCTGCTGTGGGAGCAGAAGCCAAACGTTCGTGCTGTACTCACTGTGCTGCTGGGCAACTGAAAGCGACCAGCTGAGAATTTGGATTCAAATGGAGTTTTAGGTATGAAACCGAGGAGAGACTGCAATGATGGTGACACCGTTGCAAAGCAGCCTGTGTGCTGAAGAGGCCCAGCACTAGCTTTCCCTGCTGGTTCTTCTGCTGTGGGAGCAGATGCCACTGTTCATTCTGTGCTGACAGTGTTGCTGCGCAGCAGAGAGCAGGCTCTGAACTGATTCCATTCAAATGCTTTTCCTGTATGAAAGGGAGCAGTGAAAGCAACGATGGATGCACCAATGTAAAGGTGATTGTGTGCTGAACAGGTCCAGCACAAGCTTTCAATCCTGGCTCTTCTGCTGTGGGAGCAGAAGCCAAACGTTCGTGCTGTACTCACTGTGCTGCTGGGCAACTGAAAGCGACCAGCTGAGAATTTGGATTCAAATGGAGTTTTAGGTATGAAACCGAGGAGAGACTGCAATGATGGTGACACCGTTGCAAAGCAGCCTGTGTGCTGAAGAGGCCCAGCACTAGCTTTCCCTGCTGGTTCTTCTGCTGTGGGAGCAGATGCCACTGTTCTTTCTGTGCTGACTGTGTTGCTGCCAGCAGAGAGCAGGCTCTGAACTGATTCCATTCAAATGCTTTTCCTGTATGAAAGGGAGCAGTGAAAGCAACGATGGATGCACCAATGTAAAGGTGATTGTGTGCTGAACAGGTCCAGCACAAGCTTTCAATCCTGGCTCTTCTGCTGTGGGAGCAGAAGCCAAACGTTCGTGCTGTACTCACTGTGCTGCTGGGCAACTGAAAGCGACCAGCTGAGAATTTGGATTCAAATGGAGTTTTAGGTATGAAACCGAGGAGAGACTGCAATGATGGTGACACCGTTGCAAAGCAGCCTGTGTGCTGAAGAGGCCCAGCACTAGCTTTCCCTGCTGGTTCTTCTGCTGTGGGAGCAGATGCCACTGTTCATTCTGTGCTGACTGTGTTGCTGCCAGCAGAGAGCAGGCTCTGAACTGATTCCATTCAAATGCTTTTCCTGTATGAAAGGGAGCAGTGAAAGCAACGATGGATGCACCAATGTAAAGGTGATTGTGTGCTGAACAGGTCCAGCACAAGCTTTCAATCCTGGCTCTTCTGCTGTGGGAGCAGAAGCCAAACGTTCGTGCTGTACTCACTGTGCTGCTGGGCAACTGAGAGCGACCAGCTGAGAATTTGGATTCAAATGGAGTTTTAGGTATGAAACCGAGGAGAGACTGCAATGATGGTGACACCGTTGCAAAGCAGCCTGTGTGCTGAAGAGGCCCAGCACTAGCTTTCCCTGCTGGTTCTTCTGCTGTGGGAGCAGATGCCACTGTTCTTTCTGTGCTGACTGTGTTGCTGCCAGCAGAGAGCAGGCTCTGAACTGATTCCATTCAAATGCTTTTCCTGTATGAAAGGGAGCAGTGAAAGCAACGATGGATGCACCAATGTAAAGGTGATTGTGTGCTGAACAGGTCCAGCACAAGCTTTCAATCCTGGCTCTTCTGCTGTGGGAGCAGAAGCCAAACGTTCGTGCTGTACTCACTGTGCTGCTGGGCAACTGAAAGCGACCAGCTGAGAATTTGGATTCAAATGGAGTTTTAGGTATGAAACCGAGGAGAGACTGCAATGATGGTGACACCGTTGCAAAGCAGCCTGTGTGCTGAAGAGGCCCAGCACTAGCTTTCCCTGCTGGTTCTTCTGCTGTGGGAGCAGATGCCACTGTTCATTCTGTGCTGACAGTGTTGCTGCGCAGCAGAGAGCAGGCTCTGAACTGATTCCATTCAAATGCTTTTCCTGTATGAAAGGGAGCAGTGAAAGCAACGATGGATGCACCAATGTAAAGGTGATTGTGTGCTGAACAGGTCCAGCACAAGCTTTCAATCCTGGCTCTTCTGCTGTGGGAGCAGAAGCCAAACGTTCGTGCTGTACTCACTGTGCTGCTGGGCAACTGAAAGCGACCAGCTGAGAATTTGGATTCAAATGGAGTTTTAGGTATGAAACCGAGGAGAGACTGCAATGATGGTGACACCGTTGCAAAGCAGCCTGTGTGCTGAAGAGGCCCAGCACTAGCTTTCCCTGCTGGTTCTTCTGCTGTGGGAGCAGATGCCACTGTTCATTCTGTGCTGACAGTGTTGCTGCGCAGCAGAGAGCAGGCTCTGAACTGATTCCATTCAAATGCTTTTCCTGTATGAAAGGGAGCAGTGAAAGCAACGATGGATGCACCAATGTAAAGGTGATTGTGTGCTGAACAGGTCCAGCACAAGCTTTCAATCCTGGCTCTTCTGCTGTGGGAGCAGAAGCCAAACGTTCGTGCTGTACTCACTGTGCTGCTGGGCAGCTGAAAGCGACCAGCTGAGAATTTGGATTCAAATGGAGTTTTAGGTATGAAACCGAGGAGAGACTGCAATGATGGTGACACCGTTGCAAAGCAGCCTGTGTGCTGAAGAGGCCCAGCACTAGCTTTCCCTGCTGGTTCTTCTGCTGTGGGAGCAGATGCCACTGTTCTTTCTGTGCTGACTGTGTTGCTGCCAGCAGAGAGCAGGCTCTGAACTGATTCCATTCAAATGCTTTTCCTGTATGAAAGGGAGCAGTGAAAGCAACGATGGATGCACCAATGTAAAGGTGATTGTGTGCTGAACAGGTCCAGCACCAGCTTTCAATCCTGACACTTCTGTTGTGGGAGCAGAAGCCAAACGTTCGTGCTGTACTCACTGTGCTGCTGGGCAACTGAGAGCGACCAGCTGAGAATTTGGATTCAAATGGAGTTTTAGGTATGAAACCGAGGAGAGACTGCAATGATGGTGACACCGTTGCAAAGCAGCCTGTGTGCTGAAGAGGCCCAGCACTAGCTTTCCCTGCTGGTTCTTCTGCTGTGGGAGCAGATGCCACTGTTCTTTGTGTGCTGACTGTGTTGCTGCGCAGCAGAGAGCAGGCTCTGAACTGATTCCATTCAAATGCTTTTCCTGTATGAAAGGGAGCAGTGAAAGCAACGATGGATGCACCAATGTAAAGGTGATTGTGTGCTGAACAGGTCCAGCACAAGCTTTCAATCCTGGCTCTTCTGCTGTGGGAGCAGAAGCCAAACGTTCGTGCTGTACTCACTGTGCTGCTGGGCAACTGAAGCGACCAGTCCCTGCTGGTTCTTCTGCTGTGGGAGCAGATGCCACTGTTCATTCTGTGCTGACAGTGTTGCTGCGCAGCAGAGAGCAGGCACTGAACTGATTCCATTCAACAGGTCCAGCACAAGCTTTCAATCCTGGCTCTTCTGCTGCGGGAGCAGAAGCCAAACGTTCGTGCTGTACTCACTGTGCTGCTGGGCAACTGAAAGCGACCAGCTGAGAATTTGGATTCAAATGGAGTTTTAGGTATGAAACCGAGGAGAGACTGCAATGATGGTGACACCGTTGCAAAGCAGCCTGTGTGCTGAAGAGGCCCAGCACTAGCTTTCCCTGCTGGTTCTTCTGCTGTGGGAGCAGATGCCACTGTTCTTTCTGTGCTGACTGTGTTGCTGCCAGCAGAGAGCAGGCTCTGAACTGATTCCATTCAAATGCTTTTCCTGTATGAAAGGGAGCAGTGAAAGCAACGATGGATGCACCAATGTAAAGGTGATTGTGTGCTGAACAGGTCCAG
>NW_026914218.1:0-7038 GCF_034315485.1 Pezoporus occidentalis | reverse complement strand
TTTAGGAATCTAGCCAAGTAAGCTACAAAGATCACTCACAAACAAGCAACAACACAGTTTACAGTATCAGAACAGATTTAACTAAGATTGTAGCTGTTTCTTTTGGACGACTTCCAGATAAATGTATTAACATTTTTGCTTAATAGGAAGGCATTTTTTTAAATGTTCTTTAAACACCTCATATCAATCATGTGCCTCCAGTTTTCTTATTTAGGGTGCATATAGTATATCAACCGAATCCTGAGTAATATATTCCTACATTTTCTTGGATCCATCTGAAAGGTACCGCTTCATTCTCTCCAAGACAAAGACTGAAACTTTTCTCCAGTGACAGGTCTCCAATTAAACAATACAATACACATCTATTAGAAAATTCAAACATCCTTTTAAAGAAATGCAATCTAATTCAGCCACAACTTCAAATGCTCAGTGTGAAGTAAAAGCGAATGCTCACAAACATTCCTGCCTCACAGAATCTTACTTGGTCTAATGTTCTTACATTGATAGTAACTACAACAGAGACCAAGACTCTGGAAATGAAAGGCTGACAGATTTTACAATTAATACGCAAGAAAAAGGAAAGTAAAACTAAATATAGCTTTGCAATGAATATTTGACTTTTTTCCTCTTAGTGGTTAGTGCTGTTACAGCAATGCAAGATTATAAGGGCAATTTTACAGGTCATTCAAATTAAATAACACAAACATCTCTCAAAATTTTCAAGTGAATGAACATTTTGTTTTGGTATAAGTACACAACCATCTCATTGTCAGTATAAAGTATTGAAGACCATCGCTACAACATAAATCTCTTGCATAGTTCAGTCTAAGGTAACACACATCACATTTCCCTGAGGACAGTTGCTCCCTGGCTCTCTCTTGAACAGAACATGATAGCTTGGAGTTAGCTCCCTGCAATAGTCACTGTCACGGTTTGCATGAGCAAAACACTAGCAAAATGTACCAGGCTGAATATTTCCTAGATCCTAAAGAAGCAAGCCTTAAAAGAAATATAGGTTTTTAGATAAAGTTTTAAAGAAATATGGCTAATATGATGGAAGTTTTGTAGAGTAATGAAATCTCTGAAGGACTTGCATTTTGTTTCAGTTTTGTTTTTCTCTTCATTTCAACCGTAAGATTCCCAGCTCGGACTAAAATTACAAGTGAAAGGAATAGAAAAGGTAACAAAATCCCCTATAGCTACTTTTCTTGACCATGCTAAACCTCAAATACCTGCTAATACCATTCTAAACCTTAATACTTTATAGAGGACATTTCTACAGGAACAAACCATGTGGGGGACAAAATACATCAGTGGGAAATCACAAAATCATTCCACAGTCCTGAAGACTTTTGATATTTTCTCTCTTCTTTTGGAGGGGTGATTTCTAACTGAATCAAATAACCAAACCTACCCATACAGTTTGTATTTCCAAGTAGGAAGAAAATATTCCAAGACCAGGAAGAAAATATTCAAGAATGCGCTGAATGTTTTGAGATTTTGCTATATAGGCTGAAATTTTTTCAGAATAGCCCTTGAGATTCTGGTATCTGTGTGCAAGCCTCAATCTAATTTTACTCATGACATATCTTCAAATCTGAGTCTCTGATTTTTGTTAAACCATAAATTTGTACTTAAACATCTTTCCAATGAACACCTCGCTTCCTTTTATGTGACTATTAAATTACTTTTAAAAAAAATCTGTAAAAATAGTCTGCAACAATATAAAAACTTAAGCAAATTTTTTCTTTTACCTAGCAGACATCGTGTTCTGTGCACATACTTTGATTTGCTTGTTACACAGAACAGACTTCTGATAATTCTAATAGAAAAACTTGTTTTCTTCACTCGTAAGTTTACTTGCTGTCTGCTTAGAAGGAGACTTTAACGCAAATACAACCGAGATGGGAAATCCACATACTACAAATCTGCCATCTTACAGAGCAAGAACACTTGAGAAAATGTATTACAGAAAGTTGCAAGACTACAAAGTTAACATTGAAAATGGAAAAGTATATTTTAATTCAGCCTCAAATAATCTATAAAGAAAGAAAATCACTTATGACATAAGATGACCAGCTTACAAGGGGAAAACCATAAGAATGAGAGACCTTAAAGCACAAAATTATGTAGAGCCTCCCAGAAATTATCATTACAAAAGCAATAACCCAGGGCCACCTATGGTTGAGCACTCAATTTTTTCCTTAAAAGCTTTTGTTTCTTTTTCTTTTTTTTTTTTTTATTTTTTAAAGTGGGGACTTCAGAGGCAATTGTTAAACTAAAAGCATTCCTCTAGGTTTGGGATGAAACTAAAAATCAGTATCTTCCTCACTGTAGAGCAATATTAAGTTTCCCCCTCTTGCAGATTTATTTCATAAAAATGTCAGCTATTAAGTTAACATTATTTAAAGGGCTTTAGGTTGTAGTTACTGAAGGCAACCTAAGCTATATCCATAAAGGTCTGACATTGATCCCTGGTTGTATAAAACATGATACAGAGAAGCCCTAAATAAATAATCTGTATACTGCTTCTAAAGCATCTCTATTTATCACTGCATCAATGATAAGGATCTGATTAAAGTGAACCCTAGCAAGGGTCAAATCTGAGCACAAGCTGTAATATGATCTGCAAGAGTGCTGATAACCTGAAACAATATGAAGAAACCCCATCAGATAAATAAAACAAACCAGTTGTCCATTAAACAGCTCAGAAAGAGGCCAACAAAACCAAATACAGATGGAACCCTTACAGATGGGTTTTCTTCTCGTTTCTTTTACTTTAAAGAAGCACAGAAAAGTGGCACCTGAAGATCAAGCCAGTCTAAGGCTAAGGAAATAATACTGCTCAGAATAGCAAAGACTGATCTTAAAAAAATAAGTGTACAGCTTCTCATGATGTGCCCTTGTCTCTTGGAAATCTCAAGAATTACCACTAACTTCTAAAGAATAAAAAGAAATTGGTTTTAAGGCATTACCAATCATTCCAGATTGTAAACAAAAATTATGCATTTCGGTTTAAATATATTAATTCTTTAAAATCTCATAGAACAAATAAAAGTATATCTTGACTTACTGAAGAAAATTCTCACTAGCTCGTTTTAAAAACACCCAAATTTAAAACTTTTGTTGTTGTTGTTGTTGTTGTCAGAAGTGCATGAAAAAAGTCCAAAAGGTAGGTTGCCTCATTGCCTTTTACTGAATGACATGGAACTGTTGAAGCAAGTCCAGAAGAGGGCCATGAGGATGATCCAGGCCCTGGAAGACCTCCTGTATGAAGACAGGCTGAGAAAGTTGGGACTGTTCAGCCTGGAGAAGAGAAGCTGCGTGGAGACCTCATAGCAGCTTCCAGTATCTGAAGGGGGCCTATAAGGAAGCCATAGTGGCACTCTTCATCAGGGGATGTAGCGAGAGGACAAGGGGTAATGGGTTTAGACTTAAAGAAGGGAAGTTTAGACTGGATATAAGGAAGAAGTTCTTTATTGTGAGAGTGGTGAGGAACAGGTTGCCCAAAGAAGTGGTAAATGCTCCTGCTCCATCCTGGCAGTGTTCAAGGCCAGGTTGGACAGAGCCTTGGGTAACATGGTCTAGTGTGAGGCACCCCTGCCCATGGCAGGGGGATTGGAACTATCTTAAGGTTCTTTCCAAACCTAATCATTCTATCTTTCTATGATTCCATGGCCCTCTTCTGGACTTGCTTCAACAGTTCCATGTCATTCAGTAAAAGGCAATGAGGCAACCTACCTTTTGGACTTTTTTCATGCACTTCTGACAACAACAACAACAACAGAAGTTTTAAATTTGGGTGTTTTTAAAGCGAGCTAGTGAGAATTTTCTTCAGTAAGTCAAGATATACTTTTATTTGTTCTATGAGATTTTAAAGAATTAATATATTTAAACCGAAATGCATAATTTTTGTTTACAATCTGGAATGATTGGTAATGCCTTAAAACCAATTTCTTTTTATTCTTTAGAAGTTAGTGGTAATTCTTGAGATTTCCAAGAGACAAGGGCACATCATGAGAAGCTGTACACTTATTTTTTTATCTTGCAGATCATATTACAGCTTGTGCTCAGATTTGACCCTTGCTAGGGTTCACTTTAATCAGATCCTTATCGTTAATGCAGTGATAAATAGAGATGCTTTAGAAGCAGTATACAGATTATTTATTTAGGGCTCCTCTGTATCATGTTTTATACAACCAGGGATCAATGTCAGACCTTTATGGATATAGCTTAGGTTGCCTTCAGTAACTACAACCTAAAGCCCTTTAAATAATGTTAACTTAATAGCTGACATTTTTATGAAATAAATCTGCAAGAGGGGGAAACTTAATATTGCTCTACAGTGAGGAAGATACTGATTTTTAGTTTCATCCCAAACCTAGAGGAATGCTTTTAGTTTAACAATTGCCTCTGAAGTCCCCACTTTAAAAAATAAAAAAAAAAAAAAAAAAAAAAAAGAAACAAAAGCTTTTAAGGAAAAAATTGAGTGCTCAACCATAGGTGGCCCTGGGTTATTGCTTTTGTAATGATAATTTCTGGGAGGCTCTACATAATTTTGTGCTTTAAGGTCTCTCATTCTTATGGTTTTCCCCTTGTAAGCTGGTCATCTTATGTCATAAGTGATTTTCTTTCTTTATAGATTAATTGAGGCTGAATTAAAATATACTTTTCCATTTTCAATGTTAACTTTGTAGTCTTGCAACTTTCTGTAATACATTTTCTCAAGTGTTCTTGCTCTGTAAGATGGCAGATTTGTAGTATGTGGATTTCCCATCTCGGTTGTATTTGCGTTAAAGTCTCCTTCTAAGCAGACAGCAAGTAAACTTACGAGTGAAGAAAACAAGTTTTTCTATTAGAATTATCAGAAGTCTGTTCTGTGTAACAAGCAAATCAAAGTATGTGCACAGAACACGATGTCTGCTAGGTAAAAGAAAAAATTTGCTTAAGTTTTTATATTGTTGCAGACTATTTTTACAGATTTTTTTTAAAAGTAATTTAATAGTCACATAAAAGGAAGCGAGGTGTTCATTGGAAAGATGTTTAAGTACAAATTTATGGTTTAACAAAAATCAGAGACTCAGATTTGAAGATATGTCATGAGTAAAATTAGATTGAGGCTTGCACACAGATACCAGAATCTCAAGGGCTATTCTGAAAAAATTTCAGCCTATATAGCAAAATCTCAAAACATTCAGCGCATTCTTGAATATTTTCTTCCTGGTCTTGGAATATTTTCTTCCTACTTGGAAATACAAACTGTATGGGTAGGTTTGGTTATTTGATTCAGTTAGAAATCACCCCTCCAAAAGAAGAGAGAAAATATCAAAAGTCTTCAGGACTGTGGAATGATTTTGTGATTTCCCACTGATGTATTTTGTCCCCCACATGGTTTGTTCCTGTAGAAATGTCCTCTATAAAGTATTAAGGTTTAGAATGGTATTAGCAGGTATTTGAGGTTTAGCATGGTCAAGAAAAGTAGCTATAGGGGATTTTGTTACCTTTTCTATTCCTTTCACTTGTAATTTTAGTCCAAGCTGGGAATCTTACGGTTGAAATGAAGAGAAAAACAAAACTGAAACAAAATGCAAGTCCTTCAGAGATTTCATTACTCTACAAAACTTCCATCATATTAGCCATATTTCTTTAAAACTTTATCTAAAAACCTATATTTCTTTTAAGGCTTGCTTCTTTAGGATCTAGGAAATATTCAGCCTGGTACATTTTGCTAGTGTTTTGCTCATGCAAACCGTGACAGTGACTATTGCAGGGAGCTAACTCCAAGCTATCATGTTCTGTTCAAGAGAGAGCCAGGGAGCAACTGTCCTCAGGGAAATGTGATGTGTGTTACCTTAGACTGAACTATGCAAGAGATTTATGTTGTAGCGATGGTCTTCAATACTTTATACTGACAATGAGATGGTTGTGTACTTATACCAAAACAAAATGTTCATTCACTTGAAAATTTTGAGAGATGTTTGTATTATTGAATTTGAATGACCTGTAAAATTGCCCTTATAATCTTGCATTGCTGTAACAGCACTAACCACTAAGAGGAAAAAAGTCAAATATTCATTGCAAAGCTATATTTAGTTTTACTTTCCTTTTTCTTGCGTATTAATTGTAAAATCTGTCAGCCTTTCATTTCCAGAGTCTTGGTCTCTGTTGTAGTTACTATCAATGTAAGAACATTAGACCAAGTAAGATTCTGTGAGGCAGGAATGTTTGTGAGCATTCGCTTTTACTTCACACAGAGCATTTGAAGTTGTGGCTGAATTAGATTGCATTTCTTTAAAAGGATGTTTGAATTTTCTAATAGATGTGTATTGTATTGTTTAATTGGAGACCTGTCACTGGAGAAAAGTTTCAGTCTTTGTCTTGGAGAGAATGAAGCGGTACCTTTCAGATGGATCCAAGAAAATGTAGGAATATATTAAAATTGCTGAAACACAGTTCTTTATGAATGAAAGGTGAAAAGCTGGAATAGTGCTGATCCATTCAGGTACTCAGGATTCGGTTGATATACTATATGCACCCTAAATAAGAAAACTGGAGGCACATGATTGATATGAGGTGTTTAAAGAACATTTAAAAAAATGCCTTCCTATTAAGCAAAAATGTTAATACATTTATCTGGAAGTCGTCCAAAAGAAACAGCTACAATCTTAGTTAAATCTGTTCTGATACTGTAAACTGTGTTGTTGCTTGTTTGTGAGTGATCTTTGTAGCTTACTTGGCTAGATTCCTAAAATAATACTGAAATTATTACTTTATTCCTTTCTCTGTGCCTTGACATTTCAAAATCTCTTAAATTTTGGTGGTTTTGGTGTTGTTTTTTTTGGGGTGGTGGTGGTGTTTAGTGGTGTTTTGGTTGATGTTTGGTTGGGTTTGGTTTGGTTTGGTTTATTGTTCTTTCTTTTTTTTGTTGTTGGTTTGGAGGGTTTTGGGGTTTTTTTTAGATCTTTTTTCAGAAGCCCTCCCTTGCCTCTTCCCATTTATATTGGTCCCCCTAATAAAGGGTATTAACTGAGTCACAGT
>NW_026914217.1:0-7847 GCF_034315485.1 Pezoporus occidentalis | reverse complement strand
AACAACACCCCCTATAACAACACCCCCATAACAACACCCCCATAACAACACCCCCCCATAACAACCCCCTAAAACAACACCCCCCCATAACAACACCCCCTATAACAACACCCCCTATAACACATCCCCCCCTAACAACACCTCCCCATAACAACACCCCCTATAACAACACCCCCCCATAACAACACCCCCCATAACAACACCCCCTATAACACATCCCCCCCATAACAACACCCCCATAACAACACCCCATAACCCCCCCCACCCCCCCCCGGTACCCTCGGTTCTGTTCCGCCGCCGCCGTCCCCAGCAACAGGCGGGGGGGGGGGATGGGGGGGGGGGATGGGGAAGGGGCGGAGCCATCTGCGCGTTGCCATGGGAATAACCCCCCCCCCTCTCCCCCCCCCCACCCCAAAGGGTCCCGCAGGGGGAGAGGGGACCTTTCACCTGTAGCCAATCGGGGAGCGCCGCCCGCGCCACGCCCCGCCCACCGCCGCCGTGACGCAAGGGGAGGAACCGGGCGCGGATTGGATGGGGGGGGAGGGTGACGTCACGCGCCCACAAGGCAACGCGCGGTGGAGGTGGGGGGGGGGGTGTTAAAGGGACAGAGAGGGAATGGGGGCTGTGACGTCATAGCGCGATGTCGTGTGTGACGTCACACACACACGGAGACACGCGTGCATCATGTGACACGGGCACGTATGGGGCACGCGCACATCATGTGACACGCGTGCACATCAATGGGGCACACAACCCACGCGACATCCACGCACCGGCGCACCACGTGACGCAGGTACGCGCGTGGGACATGTGACACACAACATGCATGTACGCATGTGTGTTATGTGACACACATGTGACACATGACACACAACATGTATGCCCGTGGGCGTCATGTGACATATGTGTGTGACACATGACACACAACATACATGAGCGTGGGCATCATGTGACACACGGGACACGTGACACACAACATGTATGCCCGTGGGCGTCATGTGACACACGGGACATGTGACACACAACATACATGCACGTGGGAATCATGTGACACACATAGGACACGTGACACACAACATACAAGCACGTGGGAATCATGTGACACACATAGGACACGTGACACACAACATGTATGCCAGTGGGCATCATGTGACACATACGTGTGTGACACGTGACACACAACATACATGCGCGTGGGCGTCACGTGACATACATGTGTGACACAGGACACACAACATACATGTACGCATGTGCGTCATGTGACACATACATGTGTGACACGTGACACACAATATACATGTACGCATGTGCATCATGTGACACGTGACATACAACATACATGTGCGTGGGCATCATGTGACACACGTTTGACACGTGACACACAACATACATGCACACATGTGCATCATATGACACACAACATATATGTGCATGGGCACCATGTGACACACATGGGACAAGTGACACACAACTTACATGTACGCATGTGCATCATGTGACACAACATGTATGCCCGTGGGCGTCATGTGACACATACATGTGTGACACGTGACACACAACATACATGCGCATGTCCGTCATGTGACACATGCATGTGTGACACGTGACACACAACATACATGTGCATGGGTGTCATGTGACACACAACATACATGCGAGTGGGCGTCATGTGACACACATGGGACACGTGACTCACAACATACATGCGCGCATGTGCATCATGTGACACGTGACACACAACATACATGTGCATGGATGTCATGTAACACACGTGTGATATGTGACACAACACATACGCATGCATGTGCATCATGTGACATATGACACACAACATGTATACACATGGGCGTCATGTGACACACATGGGAAATGTGACACACAACACACGCGCAAGGGCGTCATGGGACATCCATGTGTGATACGTGACACACAACATACATGCGCATGGACGTCATGTGACACATACATGTGTGACATGTGACACAACATACATGCATGTGCATCATGTGACACACATGGGCCACGTGACACCCAACATACATGTACGCGTGCATCATGTGACCCACGTACACGCACGGGCCGCGTGACACCCAGCACACATGTACGCCACGTGATTCACGTGTACAGACGGGACACATGACACACGCAACATACATGTACGTGCACATCATGTGACACATGTACAAGCATGGGTCATGTGACATACATAACATACACGCACATGTGCGTCATGTGACACGTACACAACATACATGTACATGCGCATCATGTGACATGTACACGGGGACGTGACGCATGCAACATACATGTACACATGTACATCATGTGACACGCAACATACATGTACGTCATGTGACACGTGCACATATGGGATGTGATGCATGCAACATACACGTGCACATGTGCATGTGACACGCAACATACACATATGTCATGTGACACGTGCATATATGGGACGTGACACATGCAACATACGTGTAGACATGTACATCATGTGACACACAACGTACATTTACGTCATGTGACACATGTGCATATATGGGACGTGACGCAACATACATGTGCATCATGTGACACAAAACGTACATGTACATCATGTGACATGTGCATATATGGGACATGACGCATGCAACATACATGTACACATGTACATCATGTGACACTCAACGTACATGTACGCCATGTGACACATGCGCATATATGTGACGTGATACATGCAACATACATGTACATCATGTGACACGTGCATATATGGGACATGATGCATGCAACATATGTGTGCACATGTGCATCATGTGACACGCAACGTACATGCATGTCATGTGACACGTGCACTTACATGCACATGATGCATACAACATACATGCGTAGACGTGCATCATGTGACACGCAGCGTACACGTATGTAACATGCATGTACATGTATGTAACACGTGACACAACCTACATCGTGTGACACATCTACTTACATGCACATGACGTACACAACATACATGCGCAGATGTGCATCATGTGACACGCAGCGTACACGTATGTAACATGCATGTACATGTATGTAACACGTGACACAACCTACATGTACATCGTGTGACACATCTACTTACATGCACATGACGTACACAACATACATGCGCAGATGTGCATCATGTGACACGCAGCGTACACGTATGTAACATGCATGTACATGTATGTAACATGCGACACAACCTACATGTACATCATGTGACACATGTACTTACATGCACATGACGTACACAACATATATGCGTAGATGTGCATCATGTGACACGCAATGTACACGTATGTAACATGCATGTACATGTATGTAACATGTGACACAACCTACATGTACGTCATGTGACATGTGCACTTACATGCACATGATGCATACAACATACATGCGTAGATGTGCATCATGCGACACACAACGTACACGTATGTAACATGCATGTACATGTATGCAACACGTGACACAACCTACATGTACGTCATGTGACACGTGTACTTACATGCACATGACGTACACAACATACATGCGTAGATGTACATCACGTGACACGCAACGTACGCTTATGTAACATGTATGTACGTGTATGTAACACGTGACACAACCTACATGTATGCCATGTGACACGTGTACTTACATGCACATGACGTACACAACATACATGTGTAGACGTGCATCACGTGACACGCAGCGTACACATATGTAACATGCATGTACATGTACATGTATGTAACACGTGACACAACCTACATGTACATCATGTGACACGTACTTACATGCACATGACGTACACAACATACATGCGTAGATGTGCATCATGTGACATGCAACATACACGTATGTAACATGCATGTACATGTACGTAACACGTGACACAACCTACATGTACGTCATGTGACACGTGTACTTACATGCACATGACGTACACAACATACATGCGTAGATGTGCATCGTGACACGCAGCGTACACATATGTAACATGCATGTACATGTATGTAACACGTGACACAACCTACATGTACATCATGTGACACGTACTTACATGCACATGACGTACACAACATACATGCGTAGATGTGCATCATGTGACATGCAACATACACGTATGTAACATGCATGTACATGTACGTAACACGTGACACAACCTACATGTACGTCATGTGACACGTGTACTTACATGCACATGACGCACACAACATACATGCGTAGATGTGCATCGTGACACGCAGCGTACACATATGTAACATGCATGTACATGTATGTAACACGTGACACAACCCAAACCTACATCACGTGACACGCCCATATATGGGACGTGACACGCGCGTCACGTGACACGCAACACCTACGTGCAGCCGCATCATGTGACACGCACACACAACGGACACGCGACACGCACGTCATGTGACCCACGACACACACACACACACACACACACACACACACACGCATCACGTGACACGTGACCGCCACAACAGACGTCACGTGCCACCCGAACACGCCCGCCACAGCTGAGCCACGTGACACACACACACACACACGTGTGACACGCGCGGACACATGTAACACGCGTTCCACACGCCCTGACACACGTGTCCGCGCAGCGCTCACCTCCCATCGCCTTCCGCGGGGACTAGGCCCAAGCCTCGGCCTTGCGTAGCGCCGCAGCCCGGCCTCGGAGCGGGGGCAGCGGGGTCGGGGCGAGCAGGCGAGGCCGAGGCGGTGCAGGCCGCGCTTCGGCAACCTCCGGCCGCTTCCGGCACGGCGGGAGGCGGAGCCTCGTTGAGGGAAGGGGGGCGTGGCTTCCTTAATTATTCATGGACCGTTCCATCGCCACGCTGGAAGGAGGGGGGGAGAGGAAAAAGCCGGCAGCGCCGCATCCCCGCGGGGTCACACGGAGATGCCGCTTCCTTCCTCTTCCTCCCGCTTCCCTCTTGCCTCGGCACCGGCACCGGGAGCCGCTCCCCGTCCCCTTTGCCAGCGGCTTTAACCCGAACAACCGAGCCCCCCCCCCTGCCTGAGGCGCCGCGCTTTGGTACGGTCCGGCCACGCCCCCCTCCCTGCCGAGGCTATATAAGGGGGCGCTCAAGCGCCGGTTACCTCAGTTGCAGCGGGACGGCGCCGCGGCCGGACCTAAAGGAAGGGGTGTGGGGGGTGAAGATCCGGTGGGGCGCGGGCTCTGCCGTGGGGTACTTGTGGGGCGGCTCCGTCGCGGTGTGGGGCAGCGCTTGAAGGAGCGTTCCGGAGCTGAAGCGGCCGCGGAGGGCCGCGCTCGGGCCGGCGCCATGCACGGCGGGCCGCCGTCCGGAGACAGCGCCTGCCCGCTGCGCACCATCAAACGGGTGCAGTTCGGGATCCTCAGCCCCGATGAGATGGTACCGGATGGACGGGGGGGTGGAAGGGGAAAGGGAACGGGGGGGGAACGGGAACGCGGCTGAGGTGGGGGGGGACGGGACGGGAAGGGAAATGGCGGCGAGGCAGCGAGAGCGGGAGACAGAGAGGCCCCGTGGGGGGGGGAGAGCGCCCCCCATAGGATTGGGGGGGGGGAGAGGGATGCTGCGGCCTTGAGGGGGGCCCTCAGGGGGCTTTGGGGTGCTCTGGAGGGGTTTAGGGGTCCCCTTTGAGCCTCCTGCGGGGGGCAGTGGCGTCTAAAGCGTTATTGGGGTCCCCATTGAGCCTCCAGGGGTCCCCAATGGCTTCTAAAGCGTTATTGGGGTCCCCATTGAGCTTCCAGGGGTCCCCAATGGCTTCTAGAGCGTTATTGGGGTTCCCATTGAGCCTCCAGGGGTCCCCAATGGCTTCTAAAGCGTTATTGGGGTCCCCATTGAGCCTCCAGGGGTCCCCAATGGCTTCTAAAGCGTTATTGGGGTCCCCATTGAGCCTCCAGGGGTCCCCAATGGCTTCTAAAGCGTTATCGGGGTCCCCATTGAGCCTCCTGGGGTCCCCAATGGCTTCTAAAGCGTTATTGGGGTCTTTGGGGGTCCCCATTGAGCCTCCAGGGGTCCCCAATGGTTTCTATAGCGTTATTGGGGTTCCCCTTTGGGCCTCCAGGGGTCCCCAATGACTTCTAAGGCGTTATTGGGGTCCCCAGTGGCTTTTAAAGCGTTATTGGGGTCCTTGGGGGTCCCCATTGAGCCTCCAGGGGTCCCCAATGGCTTCTAAAGCGTTATTGGGGTCCCCATTGAGCTTCCAGGGGTCCCCAGTGGCTTCTAAAGCGTTATTGGGGTCCCCATTGAGCCTCCAGGGGTCCCCAATGGCTTCTAAAGCGTTATTGGGGTCCTCATTGAGCCTCCAGGCGTCCCCAATGGCTTCTAAAGCGTTATTGGGATCCCCATAGAGCGTCCTGGGGTCCCCAATGGCTTCTAAAGCGTTATTGGGGTCCCCATTGAGCCTGCAGGGGTCCCCAATGGCTTCTAAAGTGTTATTGGGGTCCCCATTGAGCCTCCTGGGGTCCCCAATGGCTTCTAAAGCGTTATTGGGGTCCCCATTGAGCTTCCAGGGGTCCCCAATGGCTTCTTAAGTGTTTTTGGGGTCCCCATTGAGCCTCCAGGGGTCCCCAATGGCTTCTAAAGCGTTATTGGGGTCCCCATTGAGCCTCCTGGGGTCCCCAATGGCTTCTAAAGCGTTATTGGGGTCCTTGGGGGTAGCTTGGATGCCTCTGGGGGGGGGTATCGGGGTCTCAGGCGGGTTCTTTGGGTGCCCTGGAGGGTGCTGGGGGTCCCCAAAGGTGCTGGGGGGTCCTTGTGTGAGCGTTGGGGTGCTTGAATGTGGTTGCCACCACATAAAGGGGGGGTTCTTTTGGGGTCCCCCCCTCTATTTGGGGGGGTGTTGGGGTCCCCCTGTGCCTCAGTTTCCCCTTTCCCCCCCTCCCCATAGAAACGGATGTCGGTGACTGAGGGGGGCATCAAGTACCCCGAGACCACAGAAGGGGGACGCCCCAAACTTGGGGGGCTCATGGACCCCCGTCAGGGCGTCATCGAGAGGACCGGGCGCTGCCAGACCTGTGCTGGTGAGTGGGGGCACCCCCAAAACTGGGGGGGGGGGGTGTTGGGGTGCTCCTGGGTACAGGGACATCAAGGGGGGAGCCCCACTGCTCCCCAAAAGCCTCCATTGGGGGGGGTCAGGAGTGGACTCCCCTTTATTGCGAGGGCACCCCCTTTTTGGGGGGAGTTTTGGGGTCAGAACAGCCCCTTTTTTGGGGAGAACCAACCCCTTTTGGGGAGTGAAACTCCCCCCCCCCCATTTAGGGCCAAATCACCCCGCTTTTGGGCCGAATCCCCTTCCTTTTGGGGCTAAACCAGCTTCTTTTAGGGTTGAGCCCATCCCGTTTTAGGGTCAAACCCCCCTCTTTTGCACCAAACCCTTCCCCTTTTAGGGCCAAACCACTCCCCATTTTTAGGGCCAAGCCACCCTCTTTTGGGGGGTGAACCCCCTCTTTTAGGGCCAAACCACGCCCCCTTTTTAGGGCCAAGCCTCCCTCTTTTGGGGGGGTGAGCCCCCTCTTTTGGGGCCACGCCACCCTCTTTTAGGGGGTGAACCCCCCTCTTTTAGGGCCAAACCACGCCCCCTTTTTAGGGCAAACCACCCTCTTTCGGGGAGTGAACCCCCCCTTTTAGGTCCAAACCACCCCCCATTTTTAGGGCCAAGCCACCCTCTTTTGGGGGGTGAACCCCCTCTTTTAGGGCCAAACCACGCTCCCTTTTTAGGGCCAAACCACCCTCTTTTGGGGGGTGAACCCCCACCTTTTAGGGCCAAGCCACCCTCTTTTGGGGGGTTAATCCCCTCTTTTAGGGCCAAACCACCCCCCTTTTTTAGGGCCAAGCCACCCTCTTTGGGGGGTT
>NW_026914216.1:0-4083 GCF_034315485.1 Pezoporus occidentalis | reverse complement strand
CATAAAAAAGGGGGGAGTCATAAAAGGAGTATAGAGGAGTCATAGTCATAGGGGAGAGAGGACTCATAGAGGACTCATAGAGGAGTCATACTGTCATAGAGGAGTCATAGAGGAGTCATAGAGGAGTCATAGAGGAGTCATAGAGGAGTCATAGAGGAGTCATAGAGGAGTCATAGAGGAGTCATAGAGGAGTCATAGAGGAGTCATAGAGGAGTCATAGAGGAGTCATAGAGGAGTCATAGAGGAGTCATAGAGGAGTCATAGAGGAGTCATAGAGGAGTCATAGAGGAGTCATAGATAGAGAGTCATAGAGGAGTCATAGAGGAGTCATAGAGGAGTCATAGAGGAGTCATAGAGGAGTCATAGAGGAGTCATAGAGGAGTCATAGAGGAGTCATAGAGGAGTCATAGAGGAGTCATAGTCATAGAGGAGTCATAGAGGAGTCATAGAGGAGTCATAGAGGATAGAGGAGTCATAGAGGAGTCATAGAGGAGTCATAGAGGAGTCATAGAGGAGTCATAGAGGAGTCATAGAGGAGTCATAGAGGAGTCATAGAGGAGTCATAGAGGAGTCATAGAGGAGTCATAGAGGAGTCATAGATAGGAGTCATAGAGGAGTCATAGAGGAGTCATAGAGGAGTCATAGAGGAGTCATAGAGGAGTCATAGAGGAGTCATAGAGGAGTCATAGAGGAGTCATAGAGGAGTCATAGAGGAGTCATAGAGGAGTCATAGAGGAGTCATAGAGGAGTCATAGAGGAGTCATAGAGGAGTCATAGAGGAGTCATAGAGGAGTCATAGAGGAGTCATAGAGGAGTCATAGAGGAGTCATAGAGGAGTCATAGAGGAGTCATAGAGGAGTCATAGAGGAGTCATAGAGGAGTCATAGAGGAGTCATAGAGGAGTCATAGAGGAGTCATAGAGGAGTCATAGAGGAGTCATAGAGGAGTCATAGAGGAGTCATAGAGGAGTCATAGAGGAGTCATAGAGGAGTCATAGAGGAGTCATAGAGGAGTCATAGAGGAGTCATAGAGGAGTCATAGAGGAGTCATAGAGGAGTCATAGAGGAGTCATAGAGGAGTCATAGAGGAGTCATAGAGGAGTCATAGAGGAGTCATAGAGGAGTCATAGAGGAGTCATAGAGGAGTCATAGAGGAGTCATAGAGGAGTCATAGAGGAGTCATAGAGGAGTCATAGAGGAGTCATATAGAGGAGTCATAGAGGAGTCATAGAGGAGTCATAGAGGAGTCATAGAGGAGTCATAGTCATAGAGGAGTCATAGAGGAGTCATAGAGGAGTCATAGAGGAGTCATAGAGGAGTCATAGAGGAGTCATAGAGGAGTCATAGAGGAGTCATAGAGGAGTCATAGAGGAGTCATAGAGGAGTCATAGAGGAGTCATAGAGGAGTCATAGAGGAGTCATAGAGGAGTCATAGAGGAGTCATAGAGGAGTCATAGAGGAGTCATAGAGGAGTCATAGAGGAGTCATAGAGGAGTCATAGAGGAGTCATAGAGGAGTCATAGAGGAGTCATAGAGGAGTCATAGAGGAGTCATAGAGGAGTCATAGAGGAGTCATAGAGGAGTCATAGAGGAGTCATAGAGGAGTCATAGAGGAGTCATAGAGGAGTCATAGAGGAGTCATAGAGGAGTCATAGAGGAGTCATAGAGGAGTCATAGAGGAGTCATAGAGGAGTCATAGAGGAGTCATAGAGGAGTCATAGAGGAGTCATAGAGGAGTCATAGAGGAGTCATAGAGTAGTAGTGAGTAGTAATGTCATAGAGGAGTCATAGAGGATAGAGGAGTCATAGAGGAGTCATAGAGGAGTCATAGAGGAGTCATAGTGGAGTCATAGAGGAGTCATAGAGGAGTCATAGAGGAGTCATAGAGGAGTCATAGAGGAGTCATAAGGGAGTCATAGAGGAGTCATAGAGGAGTCATAGAGGAGTCATAGAGGAGTCATAGAGGAGTCATAGAGGAGTCATAGAGGAGTCATAGAGGAGTCATAGAGGAGTCATAGAGGAGTCATAGAGGAGTCATAGAGGAGTCATAGAGGAGTCATAGAGGAGTCATAGAGGAGTCATAGAGGAGTCATAGAGGAGTCATAGAGGAGTCATAGAGGAGTCATAGAGGAGTCATAGAGGAGTCATAGAGGAGTCATAGAGGAGTCATAGAGGAGTCATAGAGGAGTCATAGAGGAGTCATAGAGGAGTCATAGAGGAGTCATAGAGGAGTCATAGAGGAGTCATAGAGGAGTCATAGAGGAGTCATAGAGGAGTCATAGAGGAGTCATAGATAGAGGAGTCATAGATAGAGGAGTCATAGAGGAGTCATAGAGGAGTCATCATAGAGGAGTCATAGAGGAGTCATAGAGGAGTCATAGAGGAGTAGAGGAGTCATAGAGGAGTCATAGAGGAGTCATAGAGGAGTCATAGAGGAGTCATAGAGGAGTCATAGAGGAGTCATACTGAGGAGTCATAGAGGAGTCATAGAGGAGTCATAGAGGAGTCATAGAGGAGTCATAGAGGAGTCATAGAGGAGTCATAGAGGAGTCATAGAGGAGTCATAGAGGAGTCATAGAGGAGTCATAGAGGAGTCATAGAGGAGTCATAGAGGAGTCATAGAGGAGTCATAGAGGAGTCATAGAGGAGTCATAGAGGAGTCATAGAGGAGTCATAGAGGAGTCATAGATAGGAGTCATAGAGGAGTCATAGAGGAGTCATAGAGGAGTCATAGAGGAGTCATAGAGGAGTCATAGAGGAGTCATAGAGGAGTCATAGAGGAGTCATAGAGGAGTCATAGAGAGAGTCATAGAGGAGTCATAGAGGAGTCATAGAGGAGTCATAGAGGAGTCATAGAGGAGTCATAGAGGAGTCATAGAGGAGTCATAGAGGAGTCATAGAGGAGTCATAGAGGAGTCATAGAGGAGTCATAGAGGAGTCATAGAGGAGTCATAGAGGAGTCATAGAGGAGTCATAGAGGAGTCATAGAGGAGTCATAGAGGAGTCATAGAGGAGTCATAGAGGAGTCATAGAGGAGTCATAGAGGAGTCATAGAGGAGTCATAGAGGAGTCATAGATAGAGGAGTCATAGAGGAGTCATAGAGGAGTCATAGAGGAGTCATAGAGGAGTCATAGAGGAGTCATAGAGGAGTCATAGAGGAGTCATAGATAGAGGAGTCATAGAGGAGTCATAGAGGAGTCATAGAGGAGTCATAGAGGAGTCATAGAGGAGTCATAGAGGAGTCATAGAGGAGTCATAGAGGAGTCATAGAGGAGTCATAGAGGAGTCATAGAGGAGTCATAGAGGAGTCATAGAGGAGTCATAGAGGAGTCATAGAGGAGTCATAGAGGAGTCATAGAGGAGTCATAGAGGAGTCATAGAGGAGTCATAGAGGAGTCATAGAGGAGTCATAGAGGAGTCATAGAGGAGTCATAGAGGAGTCATAGATAGAGAGGAGTCATAGAGGAGTCATAGAGGAGTCATAGAGGTCATAGAGGAGTCATAGAGGAGTCATAGAGGAGTCATAGAGGAGTCATAGAGGAGTCATAGAGGAGTCATAGAGGAGTCATAGAGGAGTCATAGAGGAGTCATAGAGGAGTCATAGTCATAGAGAGTCATAGAGGAGTCATAGAGGAGTCATAGAGGAGTCATAGAGGAGTCATAGAGGAGTCATAGAGGAGTCATAGAGGAGTCATAGTCATAGAGGAGTCATAGAGGAGTCATAGAGGAGTCATAGAGGAGTCATAGAGGAGTCATAGAGGAGTCATAGAGGAGTCATAGAGGAGTCATAGAGGAGTCATAGAGGAGTCATAGAGGAGTCATAGAGGAGTCATAGAGGAGTCATAGAGGAGTCATAGGAGTCATAGAGGAGTCATAGAGGAGTCATAGAGGAGTCATAGAGAGGAGTCATAGAGGAGTCATAGTCATAGAGGAGTCATAGAGGAGTCATAGAGGAGTCATAGAGGAGTCATAGAGGAGTAGTCATAGAGGAGTCATAGAGGAGTCATAGAGGAGTCATAGAGGAGTCATAGAGGAGTCATAGAGGAGTCATAGTCATAGAGGAGTCATAGAGGATTCATAGAG
>NW_026914215.1:0-8601 GCF_034315485.1 Pezoporus occidentalis | reverse complement strand
TGGGAGAATTCCAGTGGTAAGAAATTTCTTTGGCTAGTCCCTCGCTGCCATCAGCATCTTCAACATGCTGCTGCACCCTGCAATAGTTACTCTGCTAATGTAAATTTGTGTGTGCCTTGCTGTAGTAGCGACTTGGTACTGGATGAAGCAGGTGAAACTCTGCATTGACAACAAGGTGCAAGGACTGAGGCTGACCAAATGCCTGCTACCACAGTCAAGGGCAAGACTGGGTTGGCCTCTGTGTTTGCCACCAAGAAGAACCTTTAGCTCTGCTGTTGGCTGCAACGCAGCAGGCATGGAGCAGTGGGGACACATGCCATGCCAGACCTTGATGTGAAGGATGGCCTCCCCTGTTATCAGAGAGCCATACAGCAGAAAAAAGGGGCAGGGCCAGCAGCCTGTAGTTGGCATATATTGGAGATATGATCTAGCCCAAATTCCCTGCTCAAGTAGGGTCACCCAAAACATATATAAAAC
Organism: Pezoporus occidentalis; assembly: GCF_034315485.1. NCBI lineage: Eukaryota > Metazoa > Chordata > Aves > Psittaciformes > Psittacidae > Pezoporus > Pezoporus occidentalis. The sequence continues at coordinate 8,124 of NW_026914215.1, read as the reverse complement.
AAAAAGGGGGAGATGTGGAGGCAGTGTTCTCATGGGAGAATGGATAATTGGTACAGAAACTCTGAATAATCCTGAAAGATACAGCAAGGCCATGAGAGGCCCGAAGAAGCTTAAGCAAGCAAGATAAGAAGCTGGAATTCACTGAGGTAATGAGAACTGTGGACTGTTGGCAAGCTTTCGAGGTTGAGTTCTCACACCTGTGTTTAACCAATTATATGTTAGTCACTAAGGGTCTTCAAGACATGTATCCAATCATAATATGCCAAATCACTGTAAGTGCATGTAAGAAATAGTATATAAGGAGTTAAGGCTTTGTAATAAATTTGGCAATTGCTTGATCACATTGATCGTCTCTGCGTTGTCCGTGACTCCTGCGTCAACAATCTTGTAGTGTTCATGACTGCAGATATAATTTATTACCTTTACATAACAATACACTGAAATCATAGACCCATATTTTGTGAACTTACAAGAAAAACAGCCATATAGACTACCAAATATTTTATGCAACCAGCAAATTCAAAGAAATGTCAAAGGAGGTAAAATTAAGTACCAAGAAGCATATTTTGGTGGCTTCATCCAAACCCTCCGGAGGATCAAGTTTGTTCTGCTCTAGATCTACAGGACCAACAATGGGTGGCTCCACATCTTGATCTTGTTCCCTTTCTTCCAGTTCAGTATGCTCACGTTCAGCCAGGGAACTGATCTCTCTCTTTGAGGAATACAGCATTATTGACAAAATCTAGATAGAAAAAAAGGCAGCATATGCTGTGACAGCTGTAGATATTACTAGTGTATCTGCAATCAGCATTTTCTATGAACATTTTAAGACTTGGACCGTGCTCAGCCCCCTACTCCAGAGACAGGCTGCTGCTACTGCTAAGAAATACCGAGTGGGTCATTTTGAAGGGGAACAGTGTTAAATGGTCTGCAGTGCAATATCAGGAGCAAAATTCCTCGCTCCGACAACGCTATCGCTTTCTATTTGCTGTTTATGATGTACCTGCTGTGTAGGGACAAGGGGACAAAAGGCACGGCAATCCTCTCCCTACCAGTCCAGTCACCACTGCAGAAGTAAATGCACCACTGCTACCTGATACATGAAAAAAAAGGAAGACAAAAGACACAAGCAGTACATTTTCCTTCCCAGCCATTAAATTGCTCTGAAGAAAAGCAGCAAAAACTTACACACTAAACCTGCTATTTGCTGTGTTCGTTCAAGCCAGGATATGATGAAAGCCCATCAAGAGCCCCAATTAACATTTCAGAACGCAAACTTCACAGGATGACCAGTGTCTAATGCTTACATCTAACACTAACATGGGACACAGCTTCTCCAAAATTCTCTCCAAAATTCTGCTGTCCTTCTGCACTAATGCTGCCATTTCAATACCCTCATGAAGTATTTCCATTGTTAAAACTTGAAGACTATGAAATAGAAAAAGTGGGATTCAGGAGGAATTTGGCTGGGTTTGCATGCACACTCAGGCTTCGGGATGGAAGGGGTATTTCTGGCAACCAGGTCCCTGGGGAAGGCGTGAATACAAGAGGAAGCGCAAGCCCCATCGTATGAGTTAGCTGGCAAGACAAAAGAGCTCAGAGAATAACCTCCACGTCCTCCCACTCAGCGCACTTTCACGTCGCTGCTTTTGGTTTTGCTGAGTGTCTCTCACCAACCCCATCCTGCGCTCTCCCAGCCTGGCAAAACCCTCCCTTGGCAGCCCAGTGAGTAAGCACCGCTGGAGCTGCTCACCGCTCCCATCCAGGCAGAGCTCATTGCCTTTAGAGAGCTAACAAAGTCATCCCCCTAAGAAGAGGGGTCACTTTACTGACTAGAATGGAAAGTCATCTATTAGAGACTGCTTTAGGAAGGCAACGGTTACCAAGTCATCACTTTTCACTCACTGAGATTGCAACTGAATTGGTGGTGATGAAGGTACCTGGAGTAAGAAAAACGGTCCAGTTTCAAACCAAAGATACTCATTTTGCTTTGCACCTCGGTGGCTTTGCACAAGATGGGCCAGCCCACGTTCTCTAGAGCACCAGGAGCCACACGCAATCTCAGACAGTGATCTCCAGGGGAACCAAACCTCTACCAAGTGGGAATTGCAGGGCAGTACACAGAGAGGTGTGTGTCTCCTGCCTCCCCAGTTCCTCCTTCCACTGCTTCCCAGCCAGTCTGACACAGGACTCAGCTCTAGGGAAGGTGGCACCTCCTCAGTCTCCCAGATGTGGAGCCCACCCACCCAGCTCACATCCGACCATCCCACACCCAAGGGCTCCAGCAGCTCTTGGAAGAGGAGGAGTCCAGGCAGGAAGGGGGAGCCACCTGCTCCCTTTCAAACCCATCCTCCACCGACTTGCAAATTAAAGGGGCACACAAGTAACACTGCCCCAGGCTTCAGGAACAGCACAGGGACAGAGTGGAACAGAGCCCCTGTCCCACAGTAGAACTGCATCAGAGCTGACCTCCAGCAAAAGACACATTTGCTGGCACAGGCCAGGCTCGCTGGGGCCTCCATGCAGCGATGGCTCTCAATTCCATAAACTGTGTGCTTGTAGCAGCCTCCTCAGCCTCGGAGCATCAACTAACAGCAGAGAAAGACACAAACAAATTCCAAGAACATTAAGCTGAGTGCAGAGGTTTAAATCTGCTCCCCAGGCACATCTGATGTAAGAAATCCACAGCACACAGATCATGCAATCACAGACTGCTTTGGGTTGAAAGGGACCCTAAAGCTCATCCAGTTCCAACCCCCTGCCACCATGTGACAATGGTACCTTTCAATCTACCTTCCTCCTCCACCTGAGGCGTCCTGGCCATCCAAAAGGAAGTTTCCACTGAGCACTGGGGAAAGAACACTCAGGTGACCCCCGACATATGCACAGCCTTGCTATACAGCTGGAAAATTAAAATGGGAAATGCTGGTTATTCCACCCATTCCTCAAACAACAGAGGCTTCAGGAGATTCACAAATTCCAGGAGACCAAGGGCAGGTTGGACAGGGCTCGCAGCAACCTGCTCTACTGGAAGGTGTCCCTGCCCATAGCAGGGGGCTGCAGCTGGGTGAGCCTTAAGGTCCCTTCCAACCCAAACCACTCTATGATTCTATGATATTCTGGATTTCGTAAGACAGGCAAATCAACACTTTTCCTAAAATTTGCAGCTTTTAGGCTGCTTCCCAGAATATGACAGAACACAACCTTTTTAATCTGAGCTATCACTATGAAACTCAAAACTAATGCTTCCAGCCCTGGTCCTGGCCCCACCCGATACAAACCTCAAACAAATCTCCTGAAGATACTCACATATTGGTGTGAATCTGAGTCAAAGCCACTGCCTGTAACCAATGTCAGTGTCTAGAGCACTTTACATTCAATTCCTGCTTTAGCTAAAAATAGTAGGCTCCTATCTATGCACACACAGCTCCTATTTACTTCATGAAATTGCTTTACAGTGCTGCCATGTTTTACAGCTTTTCTCTCCTAGTCACAGCACTTGAAATGTGACAAGATTTTGCTTTAGCTCTGATGCTAAAAACGACAAGAGAGAAGTATTTGTACAGTAAACACAGAAGCATTGGGCTTTAATGAGTGCTCATGATGAACAGTTCCTCCTGCCTTCACTCAAAGCCTCGCTGCAGGTCTTTGGGGATTGCCCTTCAGAACTGTTCAAAACTTAATAACCAATTCCCTGCTTCCACAAAAATTAGCCCAGGTCCAGCTTGCCACAGTTTATTGAACACCAATGCTGAAGGCCTTACCACCCTCACAGGGAAGAACTTGTGCCTGAGATCTCCCTTGACAAGCCCATTTTCTTCAAGCCAGGTCACGGGGAGCTTCTCGTCACCTTCTCCTGAAAACAACACGTTCAAATAGTCTCAACAATGATTGACTGCAGTGTGGAAGCACAGAGACACACCCAGCCCCTGCCTGAACATGACAATGTTAGGTTAAAGCACTTGCTATGAACCAGTTCCTGGCAAGGTGTTGCAAGGAGGACATTCTTCAGGGTCCTGGGAATCAAAGTAATTTTCTGTTGCAGCCTGTCTGTAAAATCTCCTGCCTCCTGAGGTACACAGGCAGGATGCCCACACAACCAGCTTTGCTGAACAGCAATGCCAGTGGAATGGGAAGGTTGGACAGGGCTGGCATCAACACACGAGGTGCATGTGAACAGTTGTTCCAGGGACTGTGAGCACAGTCTAGTGGGGATGGGATGGAGCAGCCCTGAGGCGAAGGACTTGGGGTTTTGGGTGACGAGAATCTCCCCGTGACCTGGCTTGAGTGTGCGCTTGAGCCCAGAACCCCCCTGTGTGCTGGGCCTCATCCCCAGGGCGTGAGGAGCAGGTCAAGGGAGATCTCAGGCACAAGTTCTTCCCTGTGAGGGTGGTAAGGCCTTCAGCATTGGTGTTCAATAAACTGTGGCAATCAGCACCTCGTGAAGATGCCAGCACATCGCTAATTTTTGTGGTGTGGCAGGGATGAGTTCCTTGTCTCTTGGCTTTGCTGCATGATTAACTTTGGTTTTGAACAGTTCTGTGAAGGGCAATCCCCAAAGAGAGTGGCTGCAGCGAGGCTTTCCTAGTGAAATGCCTGGCGTCAAGGAACTGGTTCATCATGAGCAGTTTTGCGAGCCCACTGCTGTGTTGTTCTGAATATTTGTGGGACATCCTGAGCCCACTGATGCTTCTGCTGTTTACTCGTACAAATACTTCTCTCTTCTATCGTTTTTAGCATCAGAGAAGGCTGTGAGATGTCTAAAGAAAATCTTGTCACATTTCATCAGTGCTGTGACTAGGAGAGAAAAGCAGAGAACCCATTTTTATTAAAGAACAGGAATTTGATGCAGCACTGTAAAGCAATTTCATGAAGTAAATAGGAGCTGTGTGTGCATAGATAGGAGCCTACTATTTTTAGCTAAAGCAGGAATTGAATGTAAAGTGCTCTAGACACTGACATTGGTTACAGGCAGTGGCTTTGACTCAGATTCACACCAATATGTGAGTATCTTCAGGAGATTTGTTTGAGGTTTGTATCGGGTGCAAGCAGGACCAGGGCTGGAAGCATTAGTTTTGAGTTTCATAGTGATAGCTCAGATTAAAAAGGTTGTGTTCTGTCATATTCTGGGAAGCGGCCTAAAAGCTGCAAATTTTAGGAAAAGTGTTGATTTGCCTGTCTTACGAAATCCAGAATATCATAGAATCATAGAGTGGTTTGGGTTGGAAGGGACCTTAAGGCTCACCCAGCTGCAGCCCCCTGCTATGGGCAGGGACACCTTCCAGTAGAGCAGGTTGCCCCGAGCCCTGTCCAACCTGCCCTTGGTCTCCTGGAATTTGTGAATCTCCTGAAGTCTCTGTTGTTTGAGGAATGGGTGGAATAACCAGCATTTCCCATTTTAATTTTCCAGCTGTATAGCAAGGCTGTGCATATGTCGGGGGTCACCTGTGTGTTCTTTCCCCACTGCTCAGTGGAAACTTCCTTTTGGATGGCCAGGACGCCTCAGGTGGAGGAGGAAGGTAGATTGAAAGGTACCATTGTCACATGGTGGCAGGGGGTTGGAACTGGATGAGCTTTAGGGTCCCTTTCAACCCAAAGCAGTCTGTGATTGCATGATCTGTGTGCTGTGGATTTCTTACATCAGATGTGCCTGGGGAGCAGATTTAAACCTCTGCACTCAGCTTAATGTTCTTGGAATTTGTTTGTGTCTTTCTCTGCTGTTAGTTGATGCTCCGAGGCTGAGGAGGCTGCTACAAGCACACAGTTTATGGAATTGAGAGCCATCGCTGCATGGAGGCCCCAGCGAGCCTGGCCTGTGCCAACAGATGTGTCTTTTGCTGGAGGTCAGCTCTGATGCAGTTCTACTGTGGGACAGGGGCTCTGTTCCACTCTGTCCCTGTGCTGTTCCTGAAGCCTGGGGCAGTGTTACTTGTGTGCCCCTTTAATTTGCAAGTCGGTGGAGGATGGGTTTGAAAGGGAGCAGGTGGCTCCCCCTTCCTGCCTGGACTCCTCCTCTTCCAAGAGCTGCTGGAGCCCATGGGTGTGGGATGGTCGGATGTGAGCTGGGTGGGTGGGCTCCACATCTGGGAGACTGAGGAGGTGCCACCTTCCCTAGAGCTGAGTCCTGTGTCAGACTGGCTGGGAAGCAGTGGAAGGAGGAACTGGGGAGGCAGGAGACACACACCTCTCTGTGTACTGCCCTGCAATTCCCACTTGGTAGAGGTTTGGTTCCCTCTGGAGATCATTGTCTGAGATTCCGTGTGGCTCCTGGTGCTCTAGAGAACGTGGGCTGGCCCATCTTGTGCCACGCCACTGAGGTGCAAAGCAAAATGAGTATCTTTGGTTTGAAATTGGACCGTTTTTCTTACTCCAGGTACCTTCATCGCCACCAATTCAGTTGCAATCTCAGTGAGTGAAAAGTGATGACTTGGTAACTGTTGCCTTCCTAAAGCAGTCTCTAATAGATGACTTTCCATTCTAGTCAGTAAAGTGACCCCTCTTCTTAGGGGGATGACTTTGTTAGTTCTCTAAAGGCAATGAGCTCTGCCTGGATGGGAGCGGTGAGCAGCTCCAGCGGTGCTTACTCACTGGGCTGCCAAGGGAGGGTTTTGCCAGGCTGGGAGCGCAGGATGGGGTTGGTGAGAGACACTCAGCAAAACCAAAAGCAGCGACGTGAAAGTGCGCTGAGTGGGAGGACGTGGAGGTTATTCTCTGAGCTCTTTTGTCTTGCCAGCTAATTCATACGATGGGGCTTGCGCTTCCTCTTGTATTCACGCCTTCCCCAGGGACCTGGTTGCCAGAAATACCCCTTCCATCCCGAAGCCTGAGTGTGCATGCAAACCCAGCCAAATTCCTCCTGAATCCCACTTTTTCTGTTTCATAGTCTTCAAGTTTTAACAATGGAAATACTTCATGAGGATATTGAAATGGCAGCATTAGTGCAGAAGGACAGCAGAATTTTGGAGAGTATTTTGGAGAAGCTGTGTCCCATGTTAGTGTTAGATGTAAGCATTAGACACTGGTCATCCTGTGAAGTTTGCGTTCTGAAATGTTAATTGGGGCTCTTGATGGGCTTTCATCATATCCTGGCTTGAACGAACACAGCAAATAGCAGGTTTAGTGTGTAAGTTTTTGCTGCTTTTCTTCAGAGCAATTTAATGGCTGGGAAGGAGAATGTACTGCTTGTGTCTTTTGTCTTCCTTTTTTTCTCATGTATCAGGTAGCAGTGGTGCATTTACTTCTGCAGTGGTGACTGGACTGGTAGGGAGAGGATTGCCGTGCCTTTTGTCCCCTTGTCCCTACACAGCAGGTACATCATAAACAGCAAATAGAAAGCGATAGCGTTGTCGGAGCGAGGAATTTTGCTCCTGATATTGCACTGCAGACCATTTAACACTGTTCCCCTTCAAAATGACCCACTCGGTATTTCTTAGCAGTAGCAGCAGCCTGTCTCTGGAGTAGGGGGCTGAGCACGGTCCAAGTCTTAAAATGTTCATAGAAAATGCTGATTGCAGATACACTAGTAATATCTACAGCTGTCACAGAATATGCTGCCTTTTTTTCTATCTAGATTTTGTCAATAATGCTGTATTCCTCTAAGAGAGAGATCAGTTCCCTGGCTGAACTTTGGATGAACCCCCAAAAAAGCTTTTGGTTTAATTTTCCCCTTTGTTTTTTAATTTGTTTTGAAAAAAAATTTTTAAACGGGTTTTTTTGTAATTCCAAAGTAGGGTTAGATTTAGTTAAGTAAAGGTTAATAATTGCAGTTAAACACAAATTGTTCGGGGTCCGGACCGCGGAACATCTGTGTAAAGAATTCCCAAATTTTTTAAAAACCTTAATTTTTTAAAACATTTTTTAACACTTGTGATTTCAAAAAAAGTACATTTTAAGACCCGGGATCAAAAGGGTTAAAAAGGGTAGAACCAATGGCTTAAAACTCCAAGCCCATTTTTGTAAATTCCAGCCCTTTTTTGTTTTCCCTTCTTGGGGTCTTTTCCTTCTTTCTTTCGGGATTTTCAAATTTAGCAATTATCCTTTCCCCTTTGAAAACCTTTTCCAATTTTTTTTGAATTTTTTTTTGGGGCCCACTTGAGCAAAGGGGTTTGAAAAATTTCAATTTTA
>NW_026914214.1:0-7176 GCF_034315485.1 Pezoporus occidentalis | reverse complement strand
CCCATGGCTCCCCACAGCCCCATAGCCCCCATAGCCCCCCATAACCCCCATAGCCCCCCATAACCTCCATAGCCCCCAGAGCCCCAGAGCCCCCCACAGCCCCATAGCTCCCCATAGCCCCATAATCCCTATAGCCCTCATATCCCCCATAGCCCCCCACAGCCCCATAGCTCCCCATAGCCCCATAATCCCTATAGCCCTCATATCCCCCATAGCCCCCCATAACCCCCATGGCTCCCCACAGCCCCATAGCCCCCATAGCCCCCCATAACCCCCATAGCCCCCCACACCCCCATAGCTCCCATAGCCCCATAGCTCCCCATAGCCCCCATATCCCCCATAGCCCCTATAGCCCTCATATCCCCCATAACCCCCATAGCCCCCCATAGCCCCCCACAGCTCCCCACAGCCCCATAGCCCCCCACAGCCCCATAGCCCCCCACAGCCCCCCACAGCTCCCCACAGCCCCATAGCTCCCCATAGCCCCCCATATCCCCCATAGCCCCACATACCCCCCCACAACCCCATAGCTCCCCATAGCCCCATAATCCCTATAGCCCTCATATCCCCCATAGCCCCCCACAGCCCCCATAGCCCCCCACAGCCCCCATGTCCCCATAGCCCTCCACAGCCCCCACAGCCCCCATGTCCCCATAGCCCCCCACAGCCCCCATGTCCCCATAGCCCCCCATAACCCCCATAGCCCCCCACAGCCCCATAGCCCCCCATAGCCCCATAGCCCCATAACCCCGCATAGCTCCCCATAGCTCCCCATAGCTCCCCATAGCCCCATAGCCCCCCACAGCCCCATAGCGCCCCATAGCCCCATAGCCCCCCATAGCCCCCCATAGCCCCCCCACAGCCCCATAGCTCCCCATAGCCCCCCATAGAGCCCCATAGCCCCCATAACCCCCATAGCCCCCCACAGCCCCATAGCTCCCCATAGCCCCATAATCCCTATAGCCCTCATATCCCCCATAGCTCCACATACCCCCCCACAGCCCCATAGCTCCCCACAGCCCCATAATCCCTATAGCCCTCATATCCCCCATAGCCCCCCATAACCCCCCCATAACCCCCATAGCCCCCCATAACCCCCATAGCCCCCATAACCCCCATACCCCCCACAGCCCCATAACCCCCCATTACCCCCATAACCCCATAGCCCCCCACAGCCCCATAGCCCCCATACCCCCCCACAGCCCCCTCACCCTCAGCACGAGCTTCACGTGGAGGCGGCTCCGAGGCCCCGCCCCCTGGAGCGGGAAGGGCCCCGCCAGGCTCAGCCCGGGCGCCTCCAGCAGCTGCGAGAGCGGCAGCGAGAGCGCCCCCAGCGGTGCGGGGGGGGAATCGTCCCGGAGCTGGGGGGAGAGGGGGAAATGGGGGGGAAATGGGGTGAATGGGGGTCACTGGGGTGTGAATGGGGGTCACTGATGGGTGTGAATGGGGTCAATGGGGTGTGAATGGGGGTCAATGGGGTGTGAATGGGGTCACTGGGTGTGAATGGGGGGGAAATGGGGTGAATGGGGGTCAATGGGGTGTGAATGGGGTCACTGGGGTGAATGGGGGTCACTGATGGGTGTGAATGGGGGTCAATGGGGTGTGAATGGGGTCACTGGGGTGTGAATGGGGGTCACTGATGGGTGTGAATGGGGGTCAATGGGGTGTGAATGGGGGTCACTGGGGTGTGAATGGGGGTCAATGGGGTGAATGGGGGTCACTGATGGGTGTGAATGGGGGGGAAATGGGGTGAATGGGGGTCAATGGGGTGTGAATGGGGGTCACTGGGGTGTGAATGGGGGTCAATGGGGTGTGAATGGGGGGGAAATGGGGTGAATGGGGGTCACTGATGGGTGTGAATGGGGGTCACTGGGGTGTGAATGGGGGTCACTGGGGTGAATGGGGGTCACTGGGGTGTGAATGGGGGTCACTGGGGTGAATGGGGGTCACTGGGGTGTGAATGGGGGTCACTGGGGTGTGAATGGGGTCACTGGGGTGTGAATGGGGGTCACTGATGGGTGTGAATGGGGGGGAAATGGTGTGAATGGGGGTCACTGATGGGTGTGAATGGGGGTCACTGATGGGTGTGAATGGGGGTCACTGATGGGTGTGAATGGGGTCACTGGGGTGTGAATGGGGGTCACTGGGGTGTGAATGGGGGTCACTGATGGGTGTGAATGGGGGTCACTGGGGTGTGAATGGGGGTCACTGATGGGTGTGAATGGGGATCACTGATGGGAGTGAATGGGGGTCACTGGGGTGTGAATGGGGGGGAAATGGTGTGAATGGGGGTCAATGGGGTGTGAATGGGGGTCACTGGGGTGTGAATGGGGGTCACTGGGGTGTGAATGGGGGTCAATGGGGTGTGAATGGGGGTCACTGATGGGTGTGAATGGGGGTCACTGGGGTGTGAATGGGGGTCACTGGGTGTGAATGGGGGTCACCGGGGTGTGAATGGGGGTCACTGATGGGTGTGAATGGGGGTCAATGGGGTGTGAATGGGGGTCACTGATGGGTGTGAATGGGGGTCACTGGGGTGTGAATGGGGGTCAATGGGGTGTGAATGGGGGTCACTGATGGGTGTGAATGGGGGTCACTGGGGTGTGAATGGGGGTCAATGGGGTGTGAATGGGGGTCACTGATGGGTGTGAATGGGGGTCACTGGGGTGTGAATGGGGGTCAATGGGGTGTGAATGGGGGTCACTGGGTGTGAATGGGGTCACTGATGGGTGTGAATGGGGGTCACTGATGGGTGTGAATGGGGGTCACTGGGGTGTGAATGGGGGTCAATGGGGTGTGAATGGGGGTCACTGATGGGTGTGAATGGGGGTCACTGGGGTGTGAATGGGGGTCACTGATGGGTGTGAATGGGGGTCACTGATGGGTGTGAATGGGGGTCACTGATGGGTGTGAATGGGGTCAATGGGGTGTGAATGGGGGTCAATGGGGGGTGTGAATGGGGGTCAATGGGGTGTGAATGGGGGTCACTGGGGTGTGAATGGGGGTCACTGGGGTGTGAATGGGGTCAATGGGGTGTGAATGGGGGTCAATGGGGTGTGAATGGGGGTCACTGGGGTGTGAATGGGGGTCACTGGGGTGTGAATGGGGGTCACTGATGGGTGTGAATGGGGGTCACTGATGGGTGTGAATGGGGTCAATGGGGTGTGAATGGGGGTCACTGGGGGGTGTGAATGGGGGTCAATGGGGTGTGAATGGGGGTCACTGATGGATGTGAATGGGGGTCACTGGGGTGTGAATGGGGTCACTGGGGTGTGAATGGGGGTCACTGATGGGTGTGAATGGGGTCAATGGGGTGTGAATGGGGGTCACTGATGGGTGTGAATGGGGGTCACTGATGGGTGTGAATGGGGTCACTGAGGTGTGAATGGGGGTCACTGGGGTGTGAATGGGGGTCACTGGGGTGAATGGGGGTCACTGATGGGTGTGAATGGGGGTCACTGGGGTGTGAATGGGGGTCACTGGGGTGAATGGGGGTCACTGATGGGTGTGAATGGGGGTCACTGATGGGTGTGAATGGGGGTCAATGGGGTGTGAATGGGGTCACTGGGGTGTAAATGGGGGTCAATGGGGTGTGAATGGGGGGAAATGGTGTGAATGGGGGTCACTGATGGGTGTGAATGGGGGTCACTGGGGTGTGAATGGGGGTCACTGGGGGTGTGAATGGGGGTCAATGGGGTGTGAATGGGGGTCACTGGGTGTGAATGGGGTCACTGATGGGTGTGAATGGGGGTCACTGATGGGTGTGAATGGGGTCAATGGGGTGTGAATGGGGGTCACTGGGGTGTGAATGGGGGTCACTGGGGTGTGAATGGGGTCACTGATGGGTGTGAATGGGGGTCACTGGGGTGTGAATGGGGGTCATTGATGGGTGTGAATGGGGGTCAATGGGGTGTGAATGGGGGTCAATGGTGTGTATGGGGGTCACTGATGGGTGTGAATGGGGTCAATGGGGGGTGAATGGGGGTCACTGATGGGTGTGAATGGGGGTCACTGGGGTGTGAATGGGGTCACTGCTGGGTGTGAATGGGGGTCAATGGGGTGTGAATGGGGTCCCTGTGGGGCCGCACCTGGAATTCCACCTCCAGCCTGCGGGGGTCGGGCAGGAAGAACCTGAAGGCTTCGTCCCAGAGCGGGGCCGCGGTGCCGGGAACCACCTGGGGGGGGCGCAGTGGGGTCAGGACCCCCCCTCCCCCCGCCCCCCTCCCCCCCTCCGCCCCCCCCGGTCCCACCTTGCTCTCCCGGGTCACGTCCTGCACCGACACCTGCACCATGGGGCTGGGAGCGCGGCCCGGCTTCCGCGCCTGCACGCACCGGGGGGAGGGGGGGCTGCATCCCTGCCCCACCCCCACATCCCTGCCCCACCCCCACATCCCTGACCCCACCCCCACATCCCTGCCCCCCACCCCCACATCCCTGCCCCCCACCCCCACATCCCTGCCCCCACCCCCACATCCCTGACCCCCCACATCCCTGCCCCCCACCCCCACATCCCTGCCCCACCCCCACATCCCTGCCCCCACCCCCACATCCCTGCCCCACCCCCACATCCCTGCCCCCACCCCCACATCCCTGCCCCACCCCCACATCCCTGACCCCCCACATCCCTGCCCCCACCCCCACATCCCTGCCCCCACCCCAACATCCCTGCCCCACCCCCACATCCCTGCCCCCACCCCCACATCCCTGCCCCCACCCCCACCCTGCCCCCCCACATCCCTGACCCCCGCACATCCCTGCCCCCCACCCCCATATCCCTGACCCCCCACATCCCTGCCCCCACCCCCACATCCCTGCCCCCCCCACCCTGCCCCCCCACTTCCCTCCCCCACCCCCACATCCCTGCCCCCCATCCCTGTCCCCCCCCAATCCCCTCCCCCCCCCACCGGCAGCTCCTCTGCCCGCTCCAGGTACACCATGAGGATGGCGGCCGAGGGGGGGTCGGGTTTGCCCTGGATCGTCCGGTTCCTCTCCAGAACCTGTCAGAGATGTGGGACCCCCCCATTGACCCCATTATTGCCCCTCCCCCATTGACCCCATTATTGCCCCTCCCCCACTGACCCCATTATTGCCCCTCCCCCATTGACCCCATTATTGCCCCTCCCCCATTGACCCCATTATTGCCCCTCCCCCCATTGACCCCATTATTGCCCCTCCCCCCATTGACCCCATTATTGCCCCTCCCCCCATTGACCCCATTATTGCCCCTCCCCCATTGACCCCATTATTGCCCCTGCCCCCATTGACCCCATTATTGCCCCTCCCCCACTGACCCCATTATTGCCCCTCCCCCCATTGACCCCATTATTGCCCCTCCCCCATTGACCCCATTATTGCCCCTCCCCCCATTGACCCCATTATTGCCCCTCCCCCCATTGACCCCATTATTGCCCCTCCCCCCACTGACCCCCATTATTGCCCCTCCCCCCATTGACCCCCATTATTGCCCCTCCCCCCACTTGACCCCATTATTGCCCCTCCCCCCATTGACCCCATTATTGCCCCTCCCCCCATTGACCCCATTATTGCCCCTCCCCCCATTGCCCCCCATTATTGCCCCTCCCCCCATTGACCCCATTATTGCCTCTGCCCCCCATTGACCCCATTATTGCCCCTCCCCCCATTGACCCCATTATTGCCCCTCCCCCATTGACCCCATTATTGCCCCTCCCCCCACTGACCCCCATTATTGCCCCTCCGCACTGACCCCATTATTGCCCCTCCCCCCATTGACCCCATTATTGCCCCTCCCCCTACTGATCCCCATTATTGCCCCTCCCCCATTATTGCCCCTCCCCCCACTGACCCCATTATTGTCTCTGCCCCCCATTGCCCCCCATTATTGCCTCTGCCCCCAATGCCCTCCCATTGCCCCCTATTATTACCTCTGCCCCCCATTATTGCCCCTGCCCCCCATTGACCCCATTATTGCCCCTCCCCCCATTGCCCCCCATTATTGCCCCTGCCCCCCACTGACCCCATTATTGCCCCTCCCCCCCATTGACCCCCATTATTGCCCCTCCCCCCACTGACCCCATTATTGCCCCTCCCCCCATTGACCCCATTATTGCCCCTCCCCCCATTGCCCCCCATTATTGCCCCTGCCCCCCACCTCCTCCAACTTGGAGGCATCCGCCAGGGGGCGGAGCCACTCCAGGCGCAGGTGGAGCCGGCCCTGCCCCCCCTCCTGCAGCGGGAACCACTGTGGGGCGGGGGGAGGGGGGGGGGGTCAGCAATGGGGCTGCCCCACAGCGCCCCCCCCACCCCACCCCAGCGGCCCCCAACCCGGACCCACATCCTCCACCACCCGGCGCTTCATCACATCCTCCAGGTCCAGCTTCAGCCTATGGGGGTTATGGGGGGAGGGGAGGTGTAAGATGTGGGGCTGGGGGGGGGATGCAGACACACACCCCCCACACCCCCCCCCCGCCCCATTGGTACCTGCCCAAGAGGTCGTCCTGGTCCGGGTCCTTGTCAAAGAGCTCCACCTCCAGCTCCTGCCCCGGCACCTCGTGCACCACGAACTGGGGGGCACCCCCCATGCACAGCGGGGGGGGGATCAGTGGGGTGAGGAGGGGGGGTCCCCACAGCATCAATGGGGGTCTCTGGGCACCCCATAACCATGCCCATGATGGTGGGGCTATGGGGCTATGTGGGATATGAGGGCTATAAGGGCTATGGGGCAATGGGGGCTGTGAGGCTATGAGGGATATGAGGGCTATGGGGGCTATAAGGGCTATGGGGCAATGGGGGCTGTGAGGCTATGTGGGATATGAGGGCTATTGGGGCTCTGGGGTTATGGGGGTTATGGGGGCTCTGGGGCCATGGGGGCTATGGGGCTATGGGGTCTATGGGGCTATGGTGTCTATGGGTCTGTGGGTCCATGTGGGCTATGGGGCTATGGGGTCTATGGGGCTATGGGTCCATGTGGGCTATGGGGCTATGGGTCTATGGGTCTATGGGTCTGTGGGTCCATGTGGGCTATGGGGTCTGTGGGTCTATGGGGCTATGGGGTCTGTGGGTCCATGTGGGCTATGGGGCTATGGTGTCTATGGGTCTGTGGGTCTATGGGTCCATGTGGGCTATGGGGCTATGGGGCTATGGTGTCTATGGGTCTATGGAGCCATGGGGCCATGGGTCTGTGGGTCCATGTGGGCT
>NW_026914213.1:0-6530 GCF_034315485.1 Pezoporus occidentalis | reverse complement strand
TCACTCTTATCTCGGTGCACTCTTAACTTAGTGCCTGGACCAGTCCCTATAAAGCTGCTGCGTCCATCTGGTCCATGTCAGGCTCCATCTCTTGTAAGTCTTCCAGAGCAGGAGAGACTGTGTGCAGTGTTCACACTCGTGAATAACCTGGGCAATAGTGTTCATTGCTAAGTCCACCCCTCGATCATGAGTCCATCTCTGTGTTGCATCTCTGCTCTGATGGCCTGAAGTGCCATGGGCCCACCAGGCTTAAAATAATTCACTGTCCCCTTCAGCAGTTTCTGCAGCTTGTTGCTGGGGACTCCATACAGCTGCCTTCCATCTCCGATGCTTCCAAAGCACTGGAGGGGCCCAGTGGACTAGATACTTGCCCATACTGTCCCACATACCCTGCCACTCATCACTGTCCAGCCTTGGAGAAAACCTCTTGGTCCCCCTATATCCTCGTCTAACCCCAGACAAGACCCAAACCTCACTCTGCTTAACTTTTGAGATCAAACAAAATGGTTGTGGGTAGCACACAGCCTGTGTGTGTGCCAACATGCTGATCCCCGTCACGATCAGCAGGCAGGTCCCAAGGATACCCAAAGGCCATTCAAAACCTTCAGAACTCTCAGAGGATGCTGCTGTACTTGTCACTGGGGCTGGTGTAGCCGCTGTGCTTGCCGGCTCTCCCACCGCCAGCCTCTCTTTTCCTGAGTCCAGCTCTTCCTCTGCCTTGCTGGGAAATGCTGCGTGGTCTCCTGCATCCTCCTGGGGCTCGGCGGGCGGCTTCCGGGGGATGCTCTCGGCCGTCGCGGGGCTGGGCTCGGCCGCGGGGCTGGGCTCGGCCGCGGGGCTCGGCTCCTCCGCGGGGCTGGGCTCCTCCGCGGGGCTCGGCTCTTCCGCGGGGCTCGGCTCCTCCGCCGCCTTCTCCCGCTGCTCGGCAGCCGCCTCCTTCCTCTCCTCGAGCGCCCCGACCTCCTCCACCGGCAGCCGTCCCCTCGCGGCCTCCGGCCCTGCTCTCGCCGCCGCTTGGTCCCCGGGGCCGCTCTCCTGAGCCGCTTCAGCTGCCGCCGGCTCCCGGGGCCGCTCCCCCTCGGCTCCCCGCAGCCTCACGAAGATGGAGAGTAGGGTGAGGGCCAGGACGGTGAAGAGCAGCCGGACGGCCAGGTACAAGTCCACGGCCACGTCCGTCCCGCCCTGCTGCTGGAGCCCGTCCGTATTACAAGCCATTGCCATAAAGCACAGTGAGACAAGAACCTTAGCCCAGGCCCCATACTTGATAAACACTATCACAGCAAATACCGGCTCTACGTAAGTTACAACATTCTGAAGCTGTGAGATCAAGCGAAACAACTCTGAGACCCAATAAATCAGCATTGTGACGAGTGACTATTAATCCGGTCAGATCTGTCGTTATCTCAACCCTTCGTGCCCCATGTTGGGCGCCAAAAAGAACTGTCGTGGTTTAAACCCAGTCAGGTAACTCATTCGCTCACTTCCCCCCCTTTTCTTGCCCTCCCCCTGCTCTCGGAGGGACGGAGAGGAGAATCAAAAAGAATGCAACTCCCACGGGTTGAGATAAGAACAGTTTAGTAACTAAGGTATAACACAAATCACTACTGCTACCACCAATGATAATAATGATAAAGGAAATAACAAGGGAAGAGAATACATCATCTCACCACCAGCCAACCGATAACTCGCCCCCCCAGCCCGACCAAGCTCTGACCGATACCTCCTCCAACCCCGCAGTCTCCCAGCCCTTCCGGCTAACTCCCAGTTACATCCTGGGCATGACGTGCTGTGGTATGGAATACCTCTTTGGTCAGTTTGGGTCAGGTGTCCTGTGTCTGCTTCCTCCTGGCTTCCCCTCCTCCCTGGCAGAGCATGAGGCTCACAAAGTCCTTGGCCAAACCAAAACATCGCTTGTTATCAGCTCTGTTCCCGAGCTGAAAGTCAAAACATTGCACTGCACCAGCTACCAAGAAGGGGAAAAATGACTGCTACTGCTGAACCCAGGACATTATCCACCCCTTATTCCATACCATTCACGTCATGCTCAGATCCCACATTTTCAATATACCATCACTCTTATCTCGGTGCACTCTTAACTTAGTGCCTGGACCAGTCCCTATAAAGCTGCTGCGTCCATCTGGTCCATGTCAGGCTCCATCTCTTGTAAGTCTTCCAGAGCAGGAGAGACTGTGTGCAGTGTTCACACTCGTGAATAACCTGGGCAATAGTGTTCATTGCTAAGTCCACCCCTCGATCATGAGTCCATCTCTGTGTTGCATCTCTGCTCTGATGGCCTGAAGTGCCATGGGCCCACCAGGCTTAAAATAATTCACTGTCCCCTTCAGCAGTTTCTGCAGCTTGTTGCTGGGGACTCCATACAGCTGCCTTCCATCTCCGATGCTTCCAAAGCACTGGAGGGGCCCAGTGGACTAGATACTTGCCCATACTGTCCCACATACCCTGCCACTCATCACTGTCCAGCCTTGGAGAAAACCTCTTGGTCCCCCTATATCCTCGTCTAACCCCAGACAAGACCCAAACCTCACTCTGCTTAACTTTTGAGATCAAACAAAATGGTTGTGGGTAGCACACAGCCTGTGTGTGTGCCAACATGCTGATCCCCGTCACGATCAGCAGGCAGGTCCCAAGGATACCCAAAGGCCATTCAAAACCTTCAGAACTCTCAGAGGATGCTGCTGTACTTGTCACTGGGGCTGGTGTAGCCGCTGTGCTTGCCGGCTCTCCCACCGCCAGCCTCTCTTTTCCTGAGTCCAGCTCTTCCTCTGCCTTGCTGGGAAATGCTGCGTGGTCTCCTGCATCCTCCTGGGGCTCGGCGGGCGGCTTCCGGGGGATGCTCTCGGCCGTCGCGGGGCTGGGCTCGGCCGCGGGGCTGGGCTCGGCCGCGGGGCTCGGCTCCTCCGCGGGGCTGGGCTCCTCCGCGGGGCTCGGCTCTTCCGCGGGGCTCGGCTCCTCCGCCGCCTTCTCCCGCTGCTCGGCAGCCGCCTCCTTCCTCTCCTCGAGCGCCCCGACCTCCTCCACCGGCAGCCGTCCCCTCGCGGCCTCCGGCCCTGCTCTCGCCGCCGCTTGGTCCCCGGGGCCGCTCTCCTGAGCCGCTTCAGCTGCCGCCGGCTCCCGGGGCCGCTCCCCCTCGGCTCCCCGCAGCCTCACGAAGATGGAGAGTAGGGTGAGGGCCAGGACGGTGAAGAGCAGCCGGACGGCCAGGTACAAGTCCACGGCCACGTCCGTCCCGCCCTGCTGCTGGAGCCCGTCCGTATTACAAGCCATTGCCATAAAGCACAGTGAGACAAGAACCTTAGCCCAGGCCCCATACTTGATAAACACTATCACAGCAAATACCGGCTCTACGTAAGTTACAACATTCTGAAGCTGTGAGATCAAGCGAAACAACTCTGAGACCCAATAAATCAGCATTGTGACGAGTGACTATTAATCCAGTCAGATCTGTCGTTATCTCAACCCTTCGTGCCCCATGTTGGGCGCCAAAAAGAACTGTCGTGGTTTAAACCCAGTCAGGTAACTCATTCGCTCACTTCCCCCCCTTTTCTTGCCCTCCCCCTGCTCTCGGAGGGACGGAGAGGAGAATCAAAAAGAATGCAACTCCCACGGGTTGAGATAAGAACAGTTTAGTAACTAAGGTATAACACAAATCACTACTGCTACCACCAATGATAATAATGATAAAGGAAATAACAAGGGAAGAGAATACATCATCTCACCACCAGCCAACCGATAACTCGCCCCCCCAGCCCGACCAAGCTCTGACCGATACCTCCTCCAACCCCGCAGTCTCCCAGCCCTTCCGGCTAACTCCCAGTTACATCCTGGGCATGACGTGCTGTGGTATGGAATACCTCTTTGGTCAGTTTGGGTCAGGTGTCCTGTGTCTGCTTCCTCCTGGCTTCCCCTCCTCCCTGGCAGAGCATGAGGCTCACAAAGTCCTTGGCCAAACCAAAACATCGCTTGTTATCAGCTCTGTTCCCGAGCTGAAAGTCAAAACATTGCACTGCACCAGCTACCAAGAAGGGGAAAAATGACTGCTACTGCTGAACCCAGGACAAGGAGTCATAGAGGAGTCATAGAGGAGTCATAGAGGAGTCATACTGTCATAGAGGAGTCATAGAGGGGTCATAGAGGGGTCATAGAGGAGTCATAGAGGAGTCATAGAGGAGTCATAGAGGAGTCATAGAGGAGTCATAGAGGAGTCATAGAGGAGTCATAGAGGAGTCATACTCTTCATAGAGGAGTCATAGAGGAGTCATAGAGGAGTCATACTCTTATAGGAGTCATAGAGGAGTCATAGAGGAGTCATAGAGGAGTCATAGAGGAGTCATAGAGGAGTCATAGAGGAGTCATACTCTTATAGAGGAGTCATAGAGGAGTCATACTGTCATAGAGGAGTCATAGAGGAGTCATACTTTCATAGAGGAGTCATAGAGGAGTCATACTGTCATAGAGGAGTCATAGAGGAGTCATACTGTCATAGAGGAGTCATAGAGGAGTCATAGAGGAGTCATAGAGGAGTCATAGAGGAGTCATAGAGGAGTCATAGAGGAGTCATAGAGGAGTCATAGAGGAGTCATAGAGGAGTCATAGAGGAGTCATAGAGGAGTCATAGAGGAGTCATACTGACATAGAGGAGTCATAGAGGAGTCATACTCATAGAGGACTCTCATAGAGGAGTCATAGAGGAGTCATACTCTCATAGAGGAGTCATAGAGGAGTCATACTGTTATAGAGGAGTCATAGAGGAGTCATACTGTTATAGAGGAGTCATAGAGGAGTCATACTGTTATAGAGGAGTCATAGAGGAGTCATACTGTTATAGAGGAGTCATAGAGGAGTCATACTGTTATAGAGGAGTCATAGAGGAGTCATAGAGGAGTCATAGAGGAGTCATAGAGGAGTCATACTGTCATAGAGGAGTCATAGAGGAGTCATACTTAGAGGAGTCATAGAGGAGTCATAGAGGAGTCATAGAGGAGTCATAGAGGAGTCATAGAGGAGTCATAGAGGAGTCATACTCATAGAGGAGTCATAGAGGAGTCATACTCATAGAGGAGTCATAGAGGAGTCATACTGTCATAGAGGAGTCATAGAGGAGTCATAGAGGAGTCATAGAGGAGTCATAGAGGAGTCATACTCTTATAGAGGAGTCATAGAGGAGTCATAGAGGAGTCATAGAGGAGTCATAGAGGAGTCATAGAGGAGTCATAGAGGAGTCATAGAGGAGTCATAGAGGAGTCATAGAGGAGTGTTAGAGGAGTCATACTGTTATAGAGGAGTCATAGAGGAGTCATACTCATAGAGGAGTCATAGAGGAGTCATACTGTTATAGAGGAGTCATAGAGGAGTCATAGAGGAGTCATAGAGGAGTCATAGAGGAGTCATACTGTTATAGAGGAGTCATAGAGGAGTCATAGAGGAGTCAGAGAGGAGTCATAGAGGAGTCATAGAGGAGTCATAGAGGAGTCATAGAGGAGTCATACTGTTATAGAGGAGTCATAGAGGAGTCTTAGAGGAGTCATAGAGGAGTCATAGAGGAGTCATAGAGGAGTCATAGAGGAGTCATAGAGGAGTCATAGAGGAGTTATAGAGGAGTCATACTGTTATAGAGGAGTCATAGAGGAGTCATACTGTTATAGAGGAGTCATAGAGGAGTCATACTGTTATAGAGGAGTCATAGAGGAGTCATACTGTTATAGAGGAGTCATAGAGGAGTCATACTCTTATAGAGGAGTCATAGAGGAGTCATAGAGGAGTCATAGAGGAGTCATAGAGGAGTCATAGAGGAGTCATAGAGGAGTCATAGAGGAGTCATAGAGGAGTCATACTGTTATAGAGGAGTCATAGAGGAGTCATACTGTTATAGAGGAGTCATAGAGGAGTCATACTGTTATAGAGGAGTCATAGAGGAGTCATAGAGGAGTCATAGAGGAGTCATAGAGGAGTCATACTGTTATAGAGGAGTCATAGAGGAGTCATACTGTTATAGAGGAGTCATAGAGGAGTCATACTGTTATAGAGGAGTCATAGAGGAGTCTTAGAGGAGTCATAGAGGAGTCATAGAGGAGTCATAGAGGAGTCATAGAAGAGTCATAGAGGAGTCATAGAGGAGTCATAGAGGAGTCATAGAGGAGTCATAGAGGAGTCATAGAGGAGTCATACTGTCATAGAGGAGTCATAGAGGAGTCATACTCTCATAGAGGAGTCATAGAGGAGTCATACTGTTATAGAGGAGTCATAGAGGAGTCATACTCTTATAGAGGAGTCATAGAGGAGTCATACTGTTATAGAGGAGTCATAGAGGAGTCATACTCTTATAGAGGAGTCATAGAGGAGTCATACTGTTATAGAGGAGTCATAGAGGAGTCATACTGTTATAGAGGAGTCATAGAGGAGTCATAGAGGAGTCATAGAGGAGTCATACTGTTATAGAGGAGTCATAGAGGAGTCATACTCTTATAGAGGCGTCATAGAGGAGTCATAGAGGAGTCATACTTTATAGAGGA
>NW_026914211.1:0-17930 GCF_034315485.1 Pezoporus occidentalis | reverse complement strand
TGTTGCTGCCAGCAGAGAGCAGGCTTCCTGTATGAAAACGGAGCAGTGAAAGCAACGATGGATGCACCAATGTAAAGGTGATTGTGTGCTGAACAGGTCCAGAAGCAACGATGGATTCACCAATGTAAAGGTGATTGTGTGCTGAACAGGTCCAGCATCAGCTTTCAATCCTGGCTCTTCAGCTGTGGGAGCAGAAGCCAAACGTTCGTGCTGTACTCACTGTGCTGCTGGGCAGCTGAAAGCGACCAGCTGAGAATTTGGATTCAAATGGACTTTTAGGTATGAAACCGAGGAGAGACTGCAATGATGGTGACACCGTTGCAAAGCAGCCTGTGTGCTGAAGAGGCCCAGCACTAGCTTTCCCTGCTGGTTCTTCTGCTGTGGGAGCAGATGCCACTGTTCATTCTGTGCTGACTGTGTTGCTGCGCAGCAGAGAGCAGGCTCTGAACTGATTCCATTCAAATGCTTTTCCTGTATGAAAGGGAGCAGTGAAAGCAACGATGGATGCACCAATGTAAAGGTGATTGTGTGCTGAACAGGTCCAGCACCAGCATTCAATCCTGGCTCTTCTGCTGTGGGAGCAGAATCCAAACGTTCGTGCTGTACTCACTGTGCTGCTGGGCAGCTGAAAGCGACCAGCTGAGAATTTGGATTCAAATGGACTTTTAGGTATGAAACGGAGGAGAGACTGCAATGATGGTGACACCGTTGCAAAGCAGCCTGTGTGCTGAAGAGGCCCAGCACTAGCTTTCCCTGCTGGTTCTTCTGCTGTGGGAGCAGATGCCACTGTTCATTCTGTGCTGACTTGTTGCTGCGCAGCAGAGAGCAGGCTCTGAACTGATTCCATTCAAATGCTTTTCCTGTATGAAAGGGAGCAGTGAAAGCAACGATGGATGCACCAATGTAAAGGTGATTGTGTGCTGAACAGGTCCAGCACAAGCTTTCAATCCTGGCTCTTCTGCTGTGGGAGCAGAAGCCAAACGTTCGTGCTGTACTCACTGTGCTGCTGGGCAGCTGAGAGCGACCAGCTGAGAATTTGGATTCAAATGGACTTTTAGGTATGAAACCGAGGAGAGACTGCAATGATGGTGACACCGTTGCAAAGCAGCCTGTGTGCTGAAGAGGCCCAGCACTAGCTTTCCCTGCTGGTTCTTCTGCTGTGGGAGCAGATGCCACTGTTCATTCTGTGCTGACTGTGTTGCTGCGCAGCAGAGAGCAGGCTCTGAACTGATTCCATTCAAATGCTTTTCCTGTATGAAAGGGAGCAGTGAAAGCAACGATGGATGCACCAATGTAAAGGTGATTGTGTGCTGAACAGGTCCAGCACCAGCTTTCAATCCTGGCTCTTCTGCTGTGGGAGCAGAAGCCAAACGTTCGTGCTGTACTCACTGTGCTGCCTGCAGCTGAGAGAGACCAGCTGAGAATTTGGATTCAAATGGACTTTTAGGTATGAAACCGAGGAGAGACTGCAATGATGGTGACACCGTTGCAAAGCAGCCTGTGTGCTGAAGAGGCCCAGCACTAGCTTTCCCTGCTGGTTCTTCTGCTGTGGGAGCAGATGCCACTGTTCTTTCTGTGCTGACTGTTTTGCTGCCAGCAGAGAGCAGGCTCTGAACTGATTCCATTCAAATGCTTTTCCTGTATGAAAGGGAGCAGTGAAAGCAACGATGGATGCACCAATGTAAAGGTGATTGTGTGCTGAACAGGTCCAGCACCAGCTTTCCCTCCTGGCTCTTCTGCTGTGGGAGCAGAGGCCAAACGTTCGTGCTGTACTCACTGTGCTGCTGGGCAGCTGAAGCGACCAGCTGAGAATTTGGATTCAAATGGACTTTTAGGTATGAAACCGAGGAGAGACTGCAATGATGGTGACACCGTTGCAAAGCAGCCTGTGTGCTGAAGAGGCCCAGCACTAGCTTTCCCTGCTGGTTCTTCTGCTGTGGGAGCAGATGCCACTGTTCATTCTGTGCTGACTGTGTTGCTGCCAGCAGAGAGCAGGCTCTGAACTGATTCCATTCAAATGCTTTTCCTGTATGAAAGGGAGCAGTGAAAGCAACGATGGATGCACCAATGTAAAGGTGATTGTGTGCTGAACAGGTCCAGCACCAGCTTTCAATCCTGGCTCTTCTGCTGTGGGAGCAGAAGCCAAACGTTCGTGCTGTACTCACTGTGCTGCCTGCAGCTGAGAGCGACCAGCTGAGAATTTGGATTCAAATGGACTTTTAGGTATGAAACCGAGGAGAGACTGCAATGATGGTGACACCGTTGCAAAGCAGCCTGTGTGCTGAAGAGGCCCAGCACTAGCTTTCCCTGCTGGTTCTTCTGCTGTGGGAGCAGATGCCACTGTTCCTTCTGTGCTGACTGTGTTGCTGCGCAGCAGAGAGCAGGCTCTGAACTGATTCCATTCAAATGCTTTTCCTGTATGAAAGGGAGCAGTGAAAGCAACGATGGATGCACCAATGTAAAGGTGATTGTGTGCTGAACAGGTCCAAGCACAAGCTTTCAATCCTGGCTCTTCTGCTGTGGGAGCAGAAGCCAAACGTTCATCCTGTACTCACTGTGCTGCTGGGCAGCTGAAAGCGACCAGTTGAGAATTTGGATTCAAATGGA
Organism: Pezoporus occidentalis; assembly: GCF_034315485.1. NCBI lineage: Eukaryota > Metazoa > Chordata > Aves > Psittaciformes > Psittacidae > Pezoporus > Pezoporus occidentalis. Next base: position 15,323 of record NW_026914211.1, on the reverse strand, counting down.
GTTTTAGGTATGAAACCGAGGAGAGACTGCAATGATGGTGACACCGTTGCAAAGCAGCCTGTGTGCTGAAGAGGCCCAGCACTAGCTTTCCCTGCTGGTTCTTCTGCTGTGGGAGCAGATGCCACTGTTCATTCTGTGCTGACTGTGTTGCTGCCAGCAGAGAGCAGGCTCTGAACTGATTCCATTCAAATGCTTTTCCTGTATGAAAGGGAGCAGTGAAAGCAACGATGGATGCACCAATGTAAAGGTGATTGTGTGCTGAACAGGTCCAGCACAAGCTTTCAATCCTGGCTCTTCTGCTGTGGGAGCAGAGGCCAAACGTTCGTGCTGCTGTACTCACTGTGCTGCTGGGCAGCTGAGAGCGACCAGCTGAGAATTTGGATTCAAATGGACTTTTAGGTATGAAACCGAGGAGAGACTGCAATGATGGTGACACCGTTGCAAAGCAGCCTGTGTGCTGAAGAGGCCCAGCACTAGCTTTCCCTGCTGGTTCTTCTGCTGTGGGAGCAGATGCCACTGTTCATTCTGTGCTGACTGTGTTGCTGCCAGCAGAGAGCAGGCTCTGAACTGATTCCATTCAAATGCTTTTCCTGTATGAAAGGGAGCAGTGAAAGCAACGATGGATGCACCAATGTAAAGGTGATTGTGTGCTGAACAGGTCCAGCACAAGCTTTCAATCCTGGCTCTTCTGCTGTGGGAGCAGAAGCCAAACGTTCGTGCTGTACTCACTGTGCTGCTGGGCAGCTGAAAGCGACCAGCTGAGAATTTGGATTCAAATGGACTTTTAGGTATGAAACCGAGGAGAGACTGCAATGATGGTGACACCGTTGCAAAGCAGCCTGTGTGCTGAAGAGGCCCAGCACTAGCTTTCCCTGCTGGTTCTTCTGCTGTGGGAGCAGATGCCACTGTTCATTCTGTGCTGACTGTGTTGCTGCCAGCAGAGAGCAGGCTCTGAACTGATTCCATTCAAATGCTTTTCCTGTATGAAAGGGAGCAGTGAAAGCAACGATGGATGCACCAATGTAAAGGTGATTGTGTGCTGAACAGGTCCAGCACCAGCATTCAATCCTGACACTTCTGCTGTGGGAGCAGAGGCCAAACGTTCGTGCTGTACTCACTGTGCTGCCTGCAGCTGAGAGCGACCAGCTGAGAATTTGGATTCAAATGGACTTTTAGGTATGAAACCGAGGAGAGACTGCAATGATGGTGACACCGTTGCAAAGCAGCCTGTGTGCTGAAGAGGCCCAGCACTAGCTTTCCCTGCTGGTTCTTCTGCTGTGGGAGCAGATGCCACTGTTCTTTCTGTGCTGACTGTGTTGCTGCGTAGCAGAGAGCAGGCTCTGAACTGATTCCATTCAAATGCTTTTCCTGTATGAAAGGGAGCAGTGAAAGCAACGATGGATGCACCAATGTAAAGGTGATTGTGTGCTGAACAGGTCCAGCACCAGCTTTCAATCCTGACACTTCTGCTGTGGGAGCAGAGGCCAAACGTTCGTGCTGTACTCACTGTGCTGCCTGCAGCTGAGAGAGACCAGCTGAGAATTTGGATTCAAATGGACTTTTAGGTATGAAACCGAGGAGAGACTGCAATGATGGTGACACCGTTGCAAAGCAGCCTGTGTGCTGAAGAGGCCCAGCACTAGCTTTCCCTGCTGGTTCTTCTGCTGTGGGAGCAGATGCCACTGTTCATTCTGTGCTGACTGTGTTGCTGCGCAGCAGAGAGCAGGCTCTGGACTGATTCCATTCAAATGCTTTTCCTGTATGAAAGGGAGCAGTGAAAGCAACGATGGATGCACCGATATAAAAGTGACTGTGTGCTGAACAGGTCCAACACCAGCTTTCCCTCCTGGCTCTTCTGCTGTGGGAGCTGAGGCCAAACGTTCGTGCTGTACTCACTGGGCTGCTGGGCAGCTGAAAGCGACCAGCTGAGAATTTGGATTCAAATGGACTTTTAGGTATGAAACCGAGGAGAGACTGCAATGATGGTGACACCGTTGCAAAGCAGCCTGTGTGCTGAAGAGGCCCAGCACTAGCTTTCCCTGCTGGTTCTTCTGCTGTGGGAGCAGATGCCACTGTTCATTCTGTGCTGTGTTGCTGCGCAGCAGAGAGCAGGCTCTGAACTGATTCCATTCCAATGGTTTTCCTGTATGAAAGTGAGCAGTGAAAGCAACGATGGATGCACCAATGTAAAGGTGATTGTGTGCTGAACAGGTCCAGCACCAGCTTTCAATCCTGGCTCTTCTGCTGTGGGAGCAGAAGCCAAACGTTCGTGCTGTACTCACTGTGCTGCTGGGCAGCTGAAAGCGACCAGCTGAGAATTTGGATTCAAATGGACTTTTAGGTATGAAACCGAGGAGAGACTGCAATGATGGTGACACCGTTGCAAAGCAGCCTGTGTGCTGAAGAGGCCCAGCACTAGCTTTCCCTGCTGGTTCTTCTGCTGTGGGAGCAGATGCCACTGTTCATTCTGTGCTGACTGTGTTGCTGCCAGCAGAGAGCAGGCTCTGAACTGATTCCATTCAAATGCTTTTCCTGTATGAAAGGGAGCAGTGAAAGCAACGATGGATGCACCAATGTAAAGGTGATTGTGTGCTGAACAGGTCCAGCACCAGCATTCAATCCTGGCTCTTCTGCTGTGGGAGCGGAAGCCAAACGTTCGTGCTGTACTCACTGTGCTGCCTGCAGCTGAGAGCGACCAGCTGAGAATTTGGATTCAAATGGACTTTTAGGTATGAAACCGAGGAGAGACTGCAATGATGGTGACACCGTTGCAAAGCAGCCTGTGTGCTGAAGAGGCCCAGCACTAGCTTTCCCTGCTGGTTCTTCTGCTGTGGGAGCAGATGCCACTGTTCCTTCTGTGCTGACTGTGTTGCTGCGCAGCAGAGAGCAGGCTCTGAACTGATTCCATTCAAATGCTTTTCCTGTATGAAAGGGAGCAGTGAAAGCAACGATGGATGCACCAATGTAAAGGTGATTGTGTGCTGAACAGGTCCAGCACAAGCTTTCAATCCTGGCTCTTCTGCTGTGGGAGCAGAAGCCAAACGTTCGTGCTGTACTCACTGTGCTGCTGGGCAGCTGAAAGCGACCAGCTGAGAATTTGGATTCAAATGGACTTTTAGGTATGAAACCGAGGAGAGACTGCAATGATGGTGACACCGTTGCAAAGCAGCCTGTGTGCTGAAGAGGCCCAGCACTAGCTTTCCCTGCTGGTTCTTCTGCTGTGGGAGCAGATGCCACTGTTCGTTCTGTGCTGACTGTGTTGCTGCCAGCAGAGAGCAGGCTCTGAACTGATTCCATTCAAATGCTTTTCCTGTATGAAAGGGAGCAGTGAAAGCAACGATGGATGCACCAATGTAAAGGTGATTGTGTGCTGAACAGGTCCAGCACAAGCTTTCAATCCTGGCTCTTCTGCTGTGGGAGCAGAAGCCAAACGTTCGTGCTGTACTCACTGTGCTGCCTGCAGCTGAGAGCGACCAGCTGAGAATTTGGATTCAAATGGACTTTTAGGTATGAAACCGAGGAGAGACTGCAATGATGGTGACACCGTTGCAAAGCAGCCTGTGTGCTGAAGAGGCCCAGCACTAGCTTTCCCTGCTGGTTCTTCTGCTGTGGGAGCAGATGCCACTGTTCGTTCTGTGCTGACTGTGTTGCTGCCAGCAGAGAGCAGGCTCTGAACTGATTCCATTCAAATGCTTTTCCTGTATGAAAGGGAGCAGTGAAAGCAACGATGGATGCACCAATGTAAAGGTGATTGTGTGCTGAACAGGTCCAGCACCAGCATTCAATCCTGACACTTCTGCTGTGGGAGCAGAGGCCAAACGTTCGTGCTGTACTCACTGTGCTGCCTGCAGCCGAGAGCGACCAGCTGAGAATTTGGATTCAAATGGACTTTTAGGTATGAAACTGAGGAGAGACTGCAATGATGGTGACACCGTTGCAAAGCAGCCTGTGTGCTGAAGAGGCCCAGCACTAGCTTTCCCTGCTGGTTCTTCTGCTGTGGGAGCAGATGCCACTGTTCATTCTGTGCTGACTGTGTTGCTGCCAGCAGAGAGCAGGCTCTGAACTGATTCCATTCAAATGCTTTTCCTGTATGAAAGGGAGCAGTGAAAGCAACGATGGATTCACCAATGTAAAGGTGATTGTGTGCTGAACAGGTCCAGCACCAGCTTTCAATCCTGACTCTTCTGCTGTGGGAGCAGAGGCCAAACGTTCGTGCTGTACTCACTGTGCTGCCTGCAGCTGAGAGCGACCAGCTGAGAATTTGGATTCAAATGGACTTTTAGGTATGAAACCGAGGAGAGACTGCAATGATGGTGACACCGTTGCAAAGCAGCCTGTGTGCTGAAGAGGCCCAGCACTAGCTTTCCCTGCTGGTTCTTCTGCTGTGGGAGCAGATGCCACTGTTCGTTCTGTGCTGACTGTGTTGCTGCCAGCAGAGAGCAGGCTCTGAACTGATTCCATTCAAATGCTTTTCCTGTATGAAAGGGAGCAGTGAAAGCAACGATGGATGCACCAATGTAAAGGTGATTGTGTGCTGAACAGGTCCAGCACAAGCTTTCAATCCTGGCTCTTCTGCTGTGGGAGCAGAGGCCAAACGTTCGTGCTGTACTCACTGTGCTGCTGGGCAGCTGAAAGCGACCAGCTGAGAATTTGGATTCAAATGGACTTTTAGGTATGAAACCGAGGAGAGACTGCAATGATGGTGACACCGTTGCAAAGCAGCCTGTGTGCTGAAGAGGCCCAGCACTAGCTTTCCCTGCTGGTTCTTCTGCTGTGGGAGCAGATGCCACTGTTCATTCTGTGCTGACTGTGTTGCTGCGCAGCAGAGAGCAGGCTCTGAACTGATTCCATTCAAATGCTTTTCCTGTATGAAAGGGAGCAGTGAAAGCAACGATGGATGCACCGATATAAAAGTGACTGTGTGCTGAACAGGTCCAACACCAGCTTTCCCTCCTGGCTCTTCTGCTGTGGGAGCTGAGGCCAAACGTTCGTGCTGTACTCACTGGGCTGCTGGGCAGCTGAAAGCGACCAGCTGAGAATTTGGATTCAAATGGACTTTTAGGTATGAAACCGAGGAGAGACTGCAATGATGGTGACACCGTTGCAAAGCAGCCTGTGTGCTGAAGAGGCCCAGCACTAGCTTTCCCTGCTGGTTCTTCTGCTGTGGGAGCAGATGCCACTGTTCATTCTGTGCTGTCTTGCTGCGCAGCAGAGAGCAGGCTCTGAACTGATTCCATTCCAATGGTTTTCCTGTATGAAAGTGAGCAGTGAAAGCAACGATGGATGCACCAATGTAAAGGTGATTGTGTGCTGAACAGGTCCAGCACCAGCATTCAATCCTGGCTCTTCTGCTGTGGGAGCAGAAGCCAAACGTTCGTGCTGTACTCACTGTGCTGCCTGCAGCTGAGAGCGACCAGCTGAGAATTTGGATTCAAATGGACTTTTAGGTATGAAACCGAGGAGAGACTGCAATGATGGTGACACCGTTGCAAAGCAGCCTGTGTGCTGAAGAGGCCCAGCACTAGCTTTCCCTGCTGGTTCTTCTGCTGTGGGAGCAGATGCCACTCTTCGTTCTGTGCTGACTGTGTTGCTGCCAGCAGAGAGCAGGCTCTGAACTGATTCCATTCAAATGCTTTTCCTGTATGAAAGGGAGCAGTGAAAGCAACGATGGATTCACCAATGTAAAGGTGATTGTGTGCTGAACAGGTCCAGCACCAGCTTTCCCTCCTGGCTCTTCTGCTGTGGGAGCAGAGGCCAAACGTTCGTGCTGTAATCACTGTGCTGCCTGCAGCTGAGAGCGACCAGCTGAGAATTTGGATTCAAATGGACTTTTAGGTATGAAACCGAGGAGAGACTGCAATGATGGTGACACCGTTGCAAAGCAGCCTGTGTGCTGAAGAGGCCCAGCACTAGCTTTCCCTGCTGGTTCTTCTGCTGTGGGAGCAGATGCCACTGTTCGTTCTGTGCTGACTGTGTTGCTGCCAGCAGAGAGCAGGCTCTGAACTGACTCCATTCAAATGCTTTTCCTGTATGAAAGGGAGAAGTGAAAGCAACGAAGGATGCACCAATGAAAAGGTGATTGTGTGCTGAACAGGTCCAAGCACAAGCTTTCAATCCTGGCTCTTCTGCTGTGGGAGCAGAAGCCAAAAGTTCGTCCTGTACTCACTGTGCTGCTGGGCAGCTGAAAGCGACCAGTTGAGAATTTGGATTCAAATGGACTTTTAGGTATGAAACGGAGGAGAGACTGCAATGATGGTGACACCGTTGCAAAGCAGCCTGTGTGCTGAAGAGGCCCAGCACTAGCTTTCCCTGCTGGTTCTTCTGCTGTGGGAGCAGATGCCACTGTTCTTTCTGTGCTGACTGTGTTGCTGCCAGCAGAGAGCAGGCTCTGAACTGATTCCATTCAAATGCTTTTCCTGTATGAAAGGGAGCAGTGAAAGCAACGATGGATGCACCAATGTAAAGGTGATTGTGTGCTGAACAGGTCCAGCACAAGCTTTCAATCCTGACACTTCTGCTGTGGGAGCAGAGGCCAAACGTTCGTGCTGTACTCACTGTGCTGCCTGCAGCTGAGAGCGACCAGCTGAGAATTTGGATTCAAATGGACTTTTAGGTATGAAACCGAGGAGAGACTGCAATGATGGTGACACCGTTGCAAAGCAGCCTGTGTGCTGAAGAGGCCCAGCACTAGCTTTCCCTGCTGGTTCTTCTGCTGTGGGAGCAGATGCCACTCTTCGTTCTGTGCTGACTGTGTTGCTGCGCAGCAGAGAGCAGGCTCTGAACTGATTCCATTCAAATGCTTTTCCTGTATGAAAGGGAGCAGTGAAAGAAACGATGGATGCACCAATGTAAAGGTGATTGTGTGCTGAACAGGTCCAGCACAAGCTTTCAATCCTGGCTCTTCTGCTGTGGGAGCAGAAGCCAAACGTTCGTGCTGTACTCACTGTGCTGCCTGCAGCTGAGAGCGACCAGCTGAGAATTTGGATTCAAATGGACTTTTAGGTATGAAACCGAGGAGAGACTGCAATGATGGTGACACCGTTGCAAAGCAGCCTGTGTGCTGAAGAGGCCCAGCACTAGCTTTCCCTGCTGGTTCTTCTGCTGTGGGAGCAGATGCCACTGTTCATTCTGTGCTGACTGTGTTGCTGCGCAGCAGAGAGCAGGCTCTGAACTGATTCCATTCAAATGCTTTTCCTGTATGAAAGGGAGCAGTGAATGCAAAGGTGATTGTGTGCTGAACAGGTCCAGATGGATGCACCAATGTAAAGGTGATTGTGTGCTGAACAGGTCCAGCACAACTTTAATGAAACCGGATGGTGACACCGTTGCAAAGCAGCCTGTGTGCTGAAGAGGCCCAGCACTAGCTTTCCCTGCTGGTTCTTCTGCTGTGGGAGCAGAAGCCAAACGTTCGTGCTGTACTCACTGTGCTGCCTGCAGCTGAGAGAGACCAGCTGAGAATTTGGATTCAAATGGACTTTTAGGTATGAAACCGAGGAGAGACTGCAATGATGGTGACACCGTTGCAAAGCAGCCTGTGTGCTGAAGAGGCCCAGCACTAGCTTTCCCTGCTGGTTCTTCTGCTGTGGGAGCAGATGCCACTCTTCTTTCTGTGCTGTGTTGCGTCCAGCAGAGAGCAGGCTCTGAACTGACTCCATTCAAATGCTTTTCCTGTATGAAAGGGAGCAGTGAAAGCAACGATGGATGCACCAATGTAAAGGTGATTGTGTGCTGAACAGGTCCAGCACAAGCTTTCAATCCTGACAATTCTGCTGTGGGAGCAGAGGCCAAACGTTCGTGCTGTACTCACTGTGCTGCCTGCAGCTGAGAGCGACCAGCTGAGAATTTGGATTCAAATGGACTTTTAGGTATGAAACCGAGGAGAGACTGCAATGATGGTGACACCGTTGCAAAGCAGCCTGTGTGCTGAAGAGGCCCAGCACTAGCTTTCCCTGCTGGTTCTTCTGCTGTGGGAGCAGATGCCACTGTTCCTTCTGTGCTGACTGTGTTGCTGCGCAGCAGAGAGCAGGCTCTGAACTGATTCCATTCAAATGCTTTTCCTGTATGAAAGGGAGCAGTGAAAGCAACGATGGATGCACCAATGTAAAGGTGATTCTGTGTTGAACAGGTCCAAGCACAAGCTTTCAATCCTGGCTCTTCTGCTGTGGGAGCAGAAGCCAAAAGTTCGTCCTGTACTCACTGTGCTGCTGGGCAGCTGAAAGCGACCAGTTGAGAATTTGGATTCAAATGGAGTTTTAGGTATGAAACCGAGGAGAGACTGCAATGATGGTGACACCGTTGCAAAGCAGCCTGTGTGCTGAAGAGCCCCAGCACTAGCTTTCCCTGCTGGTTCTTCTGCTGTGGGAGCAGATGCCACTGTTCGTTCTGTGCTGACTGTGTTGCTGCCAGCAGAGAGCAGGCTCTGAACTGATTCCATTCAAATGCTTTTCCTGTATGAAAGGGAGCAGTGAAAGCAACGATGGATGCACCAATGTAAAGGTGATTGTGTGCTGAACAGGTCCAGCACAAGCTTTCAATCCTGGCTCTTCTGCTGTGGGAGCAGAAGCCAAACGTTCGTGCTGTACTCACTGTGCTGCCTGCAACTGAGAGCGACCAGCTGAGATTTTGGATTCAAATGGACTTTTAGGTATGAAACCGAGGAGAGACTGCAATGATGGTGACACCGTTGCAAAGCAGCCTGTGTGCTGAAGAGGCCCAGCACTAGCTTTCCCTGCTGGTTCTTCTGCTGTGGGAGCAGATGCCACTGTTCTTTCTGTGCTGTGTTTCTGCCAGCAGAGAGCAGGCTCTGAACTGATTCCATTCAAATGCTTTTCCTGTATGAAAGGGAGCAGTGAAAGCAACGATGGATGCACCAATGTAAAGGTGATTGTGTGCTGAACAGGTCCAGCACAAGCTTTCAATCCTGACACTTCTGCTGTGGGAGCAGAGGCCAAACGTTCGTGCTGTACTCACTGTGCTGCTGGGCAGCTGAAAGCGACCAGCTGAGAATTTGGATTCAAATGGACTTTTAGGTATGAAACGGAGGAGAGACTGCAATGATGGTGACACCGTTGCAAAGCAGCCTGTGTGCTGAAGAGGCCCAGCACTAGCTTTCCCTGCTGGTTCTTCTGCTGTGGGAGCAGATGCCACTGTTCGTTCTGTGCTGACTGTGTTGCTGCCAGCAGAGAGCAGGCTCTGAACTGATTCCATTCAAATGCTTTTCCTGTATGAAAGGGAGCAGTGAAAGCAACGATGGATGCACCAATGTAAAGGTGATTGTGTGCTGAACAGGTCCAGCACAGCTTTCAATCCTGGCTCTTCTGCTGTGGGAGCAGAGGCCAAACGTTCGTGCTGTACTCACTGTGCTGCTGGGCAGCTGAGAGCGACCAGCTGAGAATTTGGATTCAAATGGACTTTTAGGTATGAAACCGAGGAGAGACTGCAATGATGGTGACACCGTTGCAAAGCAGCCTGTGTGCTGAAGAGGCCCAGCACTAGCTTTCCCTGCTGGTTCTTCTGCTGTGGGAGCAGATGCCACTGTTCGTTCTGTGCTGACTGTGTTGCTGCCAGCAGAGAGCAGGCTCTGAACTGATTCCATTCAAATGCTTTTCCTGTATGAAAGGGAGCAGTGAAAGCAACGATGGATGCACCAATGTAAAGGTGATTGTGTGCTGAACAGGTCCAGCACAGCTTTCAATCCTGGCTCTTCTGCTGTGGGAGCAGAAGCCAAACGTTCGTGCTGTACTCACTGTGCTGCCTGCAGCTGAGAGCGACCAGCTGAGAATTTGGATTCAAATGGACTTTTAGGTATGAAACCGAGGAGAGACTGCAATGATGGTGACACCGTTGCAAAGCAGCCTGTGTGCTGAAGAGGCCCAGCACTAGCTTTCCCTGCTGGTTCTTCTGCTGTGGGAGCAGATGCCACTGTTCATTCTGTGCTGACTGTGTTGCTGCGCAGCAGAGAGCAGGCTCTGAACTGATTCCATTCAAATGCTTTTCCTGTATGAAAGGGAGCAGTGAAAGCAACGATGGATGCACCGATATAAAAGTGACTGTGTGCTGAACAGGTCCAACACCAGCTTTCCCTCCTGGCTCTTCTGCTGTGGGAGCTGAGGCCAAACGTTCGTGCTGTACTCACTGGGCTGCTGGGCAGCTGAAAGCGACCAGCTGAGAATTTGGATTCAAATGGACTTTTAGGTATGAAACCGAGGAGAGACTGCAATGATGGTGACACCGTTGCAAAGCAGCCTGTGTGCTGAAGAGGCCCAGCACTAGCTTTCCCTGCTGGTTCTTCTGCTGTGGGAGCAGATGCCACTGTTCATTCTGTGCTGTCTTGCTGCGCAGCAGAGAGCAGGCTCTGAACTGATTCCATTCCAATGGTTTTCCTGTATGAAAGTGAGCAGTGAAAGCAACGATGGATGCACCAATGTAAAGGTGATTGTGTGCTGAACAGGTCCAGCACAAGCTTTCAATCCTGGCTCTTCTGCTGTGGGAGCAGAAGCCAAACGTTCGTGCTGTACTCACTGTGCTGCCTGCAGCTGAGAGCGACCAGCTGAGAATTTGGATTCAAATGGACTTTTAGGTATGAAACCGAGGAGAGACTGCAATGATGGTGACACCGTTGCAAAGCAGCCTGTGTGCTGAAGAGGCCCAGCACTAGCTTTCCCTGCTGGTTCTTCTGCTGTGGGAGCAGATGCCACTGTTCGTTCTGTGCTGACTGTGTTGCTGCCAGCAGAGAGCAGGCTCTGAACTGATTCCATTCAAATGCTTTTCCTGTATGAAAGGGAGCAGTGAAAGCAACGATGGATTCACCAATGTAAAGGTGATTGTGTGCTGAACAGGTCCAGCACAAGCTTTCAATCCTGGCTCTTCAGCTGTGGGAGCAGAAGCCAAACGTTCGTGCTGTACTCACTGTGCTGCTGGGCAGCTGAAAGCGACCAGCTGAGAATTTGGATTCAAATGGACTTTTAGGTATGAAACCGAGGAGAGACTGCAATGATGGTGACACCGTTGCAAAGCAGCCTGTGTGCTGAAGAGGCCCAGCACTAGCTTTCCCTGCTGGTTCTTCTGCTGTGGGAGCAGATGCCACTGTTCGTTCTGTGCTGACTGTGTTGCTGCCAGCAGAGAGCAGGCTCTGAACTGATTCCATTCAAATGCTTTTCCTGTATGAAAGGGAGCAGTGAAAGCAACGATGGATGCACCAATGTAAAGGTGATTGTGTGCTGAACAGGTCCAGCACAAGCTTTCAATCCTGGCTCTTCTGCTGTGGGAGCAGAGGCCAAACGTTCGTGCTGTACTCACTGTGCTGCTGGGCAGCTGAAAGCGACCAGCTGAGAATTTGGATTCAAATGGACTTTTAGGTATGAAACCGAGGAGAGACTGCAATGATGGTGACACCGTTGCAAAGCAGCCTGTGTGCTGAAGAGGCCCAGCACTAGCTTTCCCTGCTGGTTCTTCTGCTGTGGGAGCAGATGCCACTGTTCATTCTGTGCTGACTGTGTTGCTGCGCAGCAGAGAGCAGGCTCTGAACTGATTCCATTCAAATGCTTTTCCTGTATGAAAGGGAGCAGTGAAAGCAACGATGGATGCACCGATATAAAAGTGACTGTGTGCTGAACAGGTCCAACACCAGCTTTCCCTCCTGGCTCTTCTGCTGTGGGAGCTGAGGCCAAACGTTCGTGCTGTACTCACTGGGCTGCTGGGCAGCTGAAAGCGACCAGCTGAGAATTTGGATTCAAATGGACTTTTAGGTATGAAACCGAGGAGAGACTGCAATGATGGTGACACCGTTGCAAAGCAGCCTGTGTGCTGAAGAGGCCCAGCACTAGCTTTCCCTGCTGGTTCTTCTGCTGTGGGAGCAGATGCCACTGTTCATTCTGTGCTGTCTTGCTGCGCAGCAGAGAGCAGGCTCTGAACTGATTCCATTCCAATGGTTTTCCTGTATGAAAGTGAGCAGTGAAAGCAACGATGGATGCACCAATGTAAAGGTGATTGTGTGCTGAACAGGTCCAGCACCAGCATTCAATCCTGACACTTCTGCTGTGGGAGCAGAGGCCAAACGTTCGTGCTGTACTCACTGTGCTGCCTGCAGCTGAGAGCGACCAGCTGAGAATTTGGATTCAAATGGACTTTTAGGTATGAAACCGAGGAGAGACTGCAATGATGGTGACACCGTTGCAAAGCAGCCTGTGTGCTGAAGAGGCCCAGCACTAGCTTTCCCTGCTGGTTCTTCTGCTGTGGGAGCAGATGCCACTCTTCGTTCTGTGCTGACTGTGTTGCTGCCAGCAGAGAGCAGGCTCTGAACTGATTCCATTCAAATGCTTTTCCTGTATGAAAGGGAGCAGTGAAAGCAAAGATGGATTCACCAATGTAAAGGTGATTGTGTGCTGAACAGGTCCAGCACAAGCTTTCAATCCTGACACTTCTGCTGTGGGAGCAGAGGCCAAACGTTCGTGCTGTACTCACTGTGCTGCTGGGGAGCTGAAAGCGACCAGCTGAGAATTTGGATTCAAATGGACTTTTAGGTATGAAACCGAGGAGAGACTGCAATGATGGTGACACCGTTGCAAAGCAGCCTGTGTGCTGAAGAGGCCCAGCACCAGCTTTCCCTGCTGGTTCTTCTGCTGTGGGAGCAGATGCCACTGTTCTTTCTGTGCTGACTGTGTTGCTGCCAGCAGAGAGCAGGCGCTGAACTGATTCCATTCAAATGCTTTTCCTGTATGAAAGGGAGCAGTGAAAGCAACGATGGATTCACCAATGTAAAGGTGATTGTGTGCTGAACAGGTCCAGCATCAGCTTTCAATCCTGGCTCTTCAGCTGTGGGAGCAGAAGCCAAACGTTCGTGCTGTACTCACTGTGCTGCTGGCCAGCTGAAAGCGACCAGCTGAGAATTTGGATTCAAATGGACTTTTAGGTATGAAACCGAGGAGAGACTGCAATGATGGTGACACCGTTGCAAAGCAGCCTGTGTGCTGAAGAGGCCCAGCACCAGCTTTCCCTGCTGGTTCTTCTGCTGTGGGAGCAGATGCCACTGTTCTTTCTGTGCTGTGTTGCTGCCAGCAGAGAGCAGGCTCTGAACTGATTCCATTCAAATGCTTTTCCTGTATGAAAGGGAGCAGTGAAAGCAACGATGGATGCACCAATGTAAAGGTGATTGTGTGCTGAACAGGTCCAGCACCAGCATTCAATCCTGACACTTCTGCTGTGGGAGCAGAAGCCAAACGTTCGTGCTGTACTCACTGTGCTGCCTGCAGCTGAGAGCGACCAGCTGAGAATTTGGATTCAAATGGACTTTTAGGTATGAAACCGAGGAGAGACTGCAATGATGGTGACACCGTTGCAAAGCAGCCTGTGTGCTGAAGAGGCCCAGCACTAGCTTTCCCTGCTGGTTCTTCTGCTGTGGGAGCAGATGCCACTGTTCCTTCTGTGCTGACTGTGTTGCTGCCAGCAGAGAGCAGGCTCTGAACTGATTCCATTCAAATGCTTTTCCTGTATGAAAGGGAGCAGTGAAAGCAACGATGGATGCACCAATGTAAAGGTGATTGTGTGCTGAACAGGTCCAGCACAAGCTTTCCCTCCTGGCTCTTCTGCTGTGGGAGCAGAAGCCAAACGTTCGTGCTGTACTCACTGTGCTGCCTGCAGCTGAGAGCGACCAGCTGAGAATTTGGATTCAAATGGAGTTTTAGGTATGAAACCGAGGAGAGACTGCAATGATGGTGACACCGTTGCAAAGCAGCCTGTGTGCTGAAGAGGCCCAGCACTAGCTTTCCCTGCTGGTTCTTCTGCTGTGGGAGCAGATGCCACTCTTCGTTCTGTGCTGACTGTGTTGCTGCCAGCAGAGAGCAGGCTCTGAACTGATTCCATTCAAATGCTTTTCCTGTATGAAAGGGAGCAGTGAAAGCAACGATGGATGCACCAATGTAAAGGTGATTGTGTGCTGAACAGGTCCAGCACAAGCTTTCAATCCTGACACTTCTGCTGTGGGAGCAGAGGCCAAACGTTCGTGCTGTACTCACTGTGCTGCTGGGCAGCTGAAAGCGACCAGCTGAGAATTTGGATTCAAATGGACTTTTAGGTATGAAACCGAGGAGAGACTGCAATGATGGTGACACCGTTGCAAAGCAGCCTGTGTGCTGAAGAGGCCCAGCACTAGCTTTCCCTGCTGGTTCTTCTGCTGTGGGAGCAGATGCCACTGTTCATTCTGTGCTGACTGTGTTGCTGCGCAGCAGAGAGCAGGCTCTGGACTGATTCCATTCAAATGCTTTTCCTCTATGAAAGGGAGCAGTGAAAGCAACGATGGATGCACCGATATAAATGTGACTGTGTGCTGAACAGGTCCAACACCAGCTTTCCCTCCTGGCTCTTCTGCTGTGGGAGCAGAGGCCAAACGTTCGTGCTGTACTCACTGGGCTGCTGGGCAGCTGAAAGCGACCAGCTGAGAATTTGGATTCAAATGGACTTTTAGGTATGAAACGGAGGAGAGACTGCAATGATGGTGACACCGTTGCAAAGCAGCCTGTGTGCTGAAGAGGCCCAGCACTAGCTTTCCCTGCTGGTTCTTCTGCTGTGGGAGCAGATGCCACTGTTCTTTCTGTGCTGACTGTGTTGCTGCGTAGCAGAGAGCAGGCTCTGGACTGATTCCATTCAAATGCTTTTCCTGTATGAAAGGGAGCAGTGAAAGCAACGATGGATGCACCGATGTAAAAGTGACTGTGTGCTGAACAGGTCCAGCACCAGCTTTCAATCCTCGCTCTTCTGCTGTGGGAGCAGAGGCCAAACGTTCGTGCTGTACTCACTGTGCTGCTGGGCAGCTGAAAGCGGCCAGCTGAGAATTTGGATTCAAATGGACTTTTAGGTATGAAACCGAGGAGAGACTGCAATGATGGTGACACCGTTGCAAAGCAGCCTGTGTGCTGAAGAGGCCCAGCATTAGCTTTCCCTGCTGGTTCTTCTGCTGTGGGAGCAGATGCCACTGTTCATTCTGCGCTGTGTTGCTGCGCAGCAGAGAGCAGGCTCTGAACTGATTCTATTCAAATGCTTTTCCTGTATGAAAGTGAGCAGTGAAAGCAACGATGGATGCACCAATGTAAAGGTGATTCTGTGCTGAACAGGTCCAGCACCAGCTTTCCCTCCTGGCTCTTCTGCTGTTGGAGCAGAGGCCAAACGTTCGTGCTGTACTCACTGTGCTGCCTGCAGCTGAGAGTGACCAGCTGAGAATTTGGATTCAAATGGACTTTTAGGTATGAAACCGAGGAGAGACTGCAATGATGGTGACACCGTTGCAAAGCAGCCTGTGTGCTGAAGAGGCCCAGCACTAGGTTTCCCTG
>NW_026914210.1:0-3743 GCF_034315485.1 Pezoporus occidentalis | reverse complement strand
TCTAGATATATAGGAAAACACAGTAAACGTAACAAAGTGAGCAAAATAAAGTATGTTCAAGAGCATTCTAATGACCCACAGAGGTTCTCAACCCCAACCCTAACCCTAACCCTAACCCTAACCCTAACCCATTTCTCCCCTGTAACTGTAACAAAGTGAGTGCAACACTATATATATAGATATATAGGAAAACACAGTAAATGTAACAAAGTGAGCAAAATAAAGCATGTTCAAGAGCATTCTAATGACCCACAGAGGTACTCAACCCTAACCCTAACCCTAACCCTAACACTAACCCTAACCCATTTCTCCCCTGTAACTGTAACAAAGTGAGTGTAATACTATATGTATATATATATACAGGAAAACAGAGGAAACGTAACAAAGTGAGCAAAATAAAACATGTTCAAGAGCATTCTAATGACCCACAGAGGTTCTCAACCCTAACCCTAACCCTAACCCTAACCCTAACCCTAACCCTAAACCTAACCCTAACCCTAACCCATTTCTCCCCTGTAACTGTAACAAAGTGAGTGTAATACTATATGTATATATATATACAGGAAAACAGAGGAAACGTAACAAAGTGATCAAAATAAAGCATGTTCAAGAGGATTCTAATGACCCACAGAGGTTCTCAACCCTAACCCTAACCCTAACCCTAACCCTAACCCTAACCGTAAACCTAACCCTACCCCATTTTTCCCCTCTAACTGTAACAAAGCGAGTGTAATACTATATATCTAGATATATAGGAAAACACAGTAAACGTAACAAAGTGAGCAAAATAAAGTATGTTCAAGAGCATTCTAATGACCCACAGAGGTTCTCAACCCCAACCCTAACCCTAACCCTAACCCTAACCCTAACCCATTTCTCCCCTGTAACTGTAACAAAGTGAGTGCAACACTATATATATAGATATATAGGAAAACACAGTAAATGTAACAAAGTGAGCAAAATAAAGCATGTTCAAGAGCATTCTAATGACCCACAGAGGTACTCAACCCTAACCCTAACCCTAACCCTAACACTAACCCTAACCCATTTCTCCCCTGTAACTGTAACAAAGTGAGTGTAATACTATATGTATATATATATACAGGAAAACAGAGGAAACGTAACAAAGTGAGCAAAATAAAACATGTTCAAGAGCATTCTAATGACCCACAGAGGTTCTCAACCCTAACCCTAACCCTAACCCTAACCCTAACCCTAACCCTAACCCTAACCCTAACCCATATCCCTAACCCATTTCTCCCCTGTAACTGTAACAAAGTGAGTGTAATACTATATGTATATATATATACAGGAAAACAGAGGAAACGTAACAAAGTGATCAAAATAAAGCATGTTCAAGAGGATTCTAATGACCCACAGAGGTTCTCAACCCTAACCCTAACCCTAACCCTAACCCTAACCCTAACCCTAACCGTAAACCTAACCCTACCCCATTTCTCCCCTCTAACTGTAACAAAGCGAGTGTAATACTATATATCTAGATATATAGGAAAACACAGTAAACGTAACAAAGTGAGCAAAATAAAGTATGTTCAAGAGCATTCTAATGACCCACAGAGGTTCTCAACCCCAACCCTAACCCTAACCCTAACCCTAACCCTAACCCATTTCTCCCCTGTAACTGTAACAAAGTGAGTGCAACACTATATATATAGATATATAGGAAAACACAGTAAATGTAACAAAGTGAGCAAAATAAAGCATGTTCAAGAGCATTCTAATGACCCACAGAGGTACTCAACCCTAACCCTAACCCTAACCCTAACACTAACCCTAACCCATTTCTCCCCTGTAACTGTAACAAAGTGAGTGTAATACTATATGTATATATATATACAGGAAAACAGAGGAAACGTAACAAAGTGAGCAAAATAAAACATGTTCAAGAGCATTCTAATGACCCACAGAGGTTCTCAACCCTAACCCTAACCCTAACCCTAACCCTAACCCTAACCTAACCCTAACCCTAACCCATTTCTCCCCTGTAACTGTAACAAAGTGAGTGTAATACTATATGTATATATATATACAGGAAAACAGAGGAAACGTAACAAAGTGATCAAAATAAAGCATGTTCAAGAGGATTCTAATGACCCACAGAGGTTCTCAACCCTAACCCTAACCCTAACCCTAACCCTAACCCTAACCGTAAACCTAACCCTACCCCATTTCTCCCCTCTAACTGTAACAAAGCGAGTGTAATACTATATATCTAGATATATAGGAAAACACAGTAAACGTAACAAAGTGAGCAAAATAAAGTATGTTCAAGAGCATTCTAATGACCCACAGAGGTTCTCAACCCCAACCCTAACCCTAACCCTAACCCTAACCCTAACCCATTTCTCCCCTGTAACTGTAACAAAGTGAGTGCAACACTATATATATAGATATATAGGAAAACACAGTAAATGTAACAAAGTGAGCAAAATAAAGCATGTTCAAGAGCATTCTAATGACCCACAGAGGTACTCAACCCTAACCCTAACCCTAACCCTAACACTAACCCTAACCCATTTCTCCCCTGTAACTGTAACAAAGTGAGTGTAATACTATATGTATATATATATACAGGAAAACAGAGGAAACGTAACAAAGTGAGCAAAATAAAACATGTTCAAGAGCATTCTAATGACCCACAGAGGTTCTCAACCCTAACCCTAACCCTAACCCTAACCCTAACCCTAACCCTAAACCTAAAACTAACCCTAACCCATTTCTCCCCTGTAACTGTAACAAAGTGAGTGTAATACTATATGTATATATATATACAGGAAAACAGAGGAAACGTAACAAAGTGATCAAAATAAAGCATGTTCAAGAGGATTCTAATGACCCACAGAGGTTCTCAACCCTAACCCTAACCCTAACCCTAACCCTAACCCTAACCCTAACCGTAAACCTAACCCTACCCCATTTCTCCCCTCTAACTGTAACAAAGCGAGTGTAATACTATATATCTAGATATATAGGAAAACACAGTAAACGTAACAAAGTGAGCAAAATAAAGTATGTTCAAGAGCATTCTAATGACCCACAGAGGTTCTCAACCCCAACCCTAACCCTAACCCTAACCCTAACCCTAACCCATTTCTCCCCTGTAACTGTAACAAAGTGAGTGCAACACTATATATATATAGATATATAGGAAAACACAGTAAATGTAACAAAGTGAGCAAAATAAAGCATGTTCAAGAGCATTCTAATGACCCACAGAGGTACTCAACCCTAACCCTAACCCTAACCCTAACACTAACCCTAACCCATTTCTCCCCTGTAACTGTAACAAAGTGAGTGTAATACTATATGTATATATATATACAGGAAAACAGAGGAAACGTAACAAAGTGAGCAAAATAAAACATGTTCAAGAGCATTCTAATGACCCACAGAGGTTCTCAACCCTAACCCTAACCCTAACCCTAACCCTAACCCTAACCCTAACCCTAACCCTAACCCTAACCCATTTCTCCCCTGTAACTGTAACAAAGTGAGTGTAATACTATATGTATATATATATACAGGAAAACAGAGGAAACGTAACAAAGTGATCAAAATAAAGCATGTTCAAGAGGATTCTAATGACCCACAGAGGTTCTCAACCCTAACCCTAACCCTAACCCTAACCCTAACCCTAACCGTAAACCTAACCCTACCCCATTTCTCCCCTCTAACTGTAACAAAGCGAGTGTAATACTATATATCTAGATATATAGGAAAAC
>NW_026914209.1:0-6992 GCF_034315485.1 Pezoporus occidentalis | reverse complement strand
CCGGGATGGCGGGATAACGGGACCGGGATGCGGGGATAACGGCACCGGGATGCGGGTATAACGGCACCGGGATGGCGGGATAACGGCACCGGGATAGCGGGATAACGGGACCGGGATAACGGCACCGGGATGCGGGGATAACGGCACCGGGATACGGGGATAACGGCACCGGGATGCGGGGATAATGGGACCGGGATGGCGGGATAACAGGACCGGGATGGCGGGATAACGGCACCGGGATAGCGGGATAACGGGACCGGGATGGCGGGATAACGGCACCGGGATAGCGGGGATAACGGGACCGGGATACGGGGATAACGGGACCGGGATACGGGGATAACGGCACCGGGATACGGGGATAATGGCACTGGGATAGCGGGATAACGGGACTGGGATGCAGGGATAACAGCACCGGGATAGCGGGATAACGGCACCGGGACAATGGGACCGGGATAGCGGGATAACGGCACTGGGATGCGGGGATAACAGCACCGGGATAGCGGGATAACGGCACCGGGATGGCGGGATAACGGCACCGGGATAGCGGGATAACAGGACCGGGATAACGGCACCGGGATATGGGGATAACGGCACCGGGATGACGGGGATAACGGCACCGGGAAGGCGGGATAACGGCGCCGGGATACGGGGATAATGGCACCGGGATGGCGGGATAACGGGACCAGGATAGCGGGATAACGGCACCGGGATGGCGGGATAACGGCACCGGGATAGCGGGATAGCGGGACCGGGATGCGGGGATAAGGGGACCGGGATGCGGGGATAAGGGGACCGGGATACGGGGATAACGGGACAGGGATGCGGGGATAATGAGACCGGGATAGCGGGATAACGGGACCGGGATAGCGGGATAACGGGACTGGGATGCGGGGTTAAGGGGACCGGGATGCAGGGATAACGGCACCGGGATAACGGGACCGGGATACGGGGATAACGGCACCGGGATAGCGGCATAACGGGAACGGGATAGCGGGACCGGGATATGGGGATAACGGCACCGGGATGCAGGGATAACGGCACTGGGATAGCGGGATAACGGCACCGGGATAGGGGGATAACGGCACCGGGATGCGGGGATAACGAGACCGGGATAGCGGGATAACGGCACTGGAATAGGGGGATAACAGGACCGGGATGGCGGGATAACGGGACCAGGATGGTGGGATAACGGCACCGGGATGGTGGGATAACGGGACCGGGATAGGGGGATAACGGCACCGGGATGGCGGGATAACGGGACCGGGATGGCGGGATAACGGGACCGGGATGGCGGGATAACGGCACCGGGATGCGGGGATAACGGCACCGGGATAGGGGGATAACAGCACCGGGATGCAGGGATAACGGGACCAGGATGCGGGGTAACGGCACCGGGATGTGGGGATAACAGCACCGGGATGGCGGGATAACGGGACCGGGATAGCGGCACCGGGATACGGGGATAACGGCACCGGGATGGCAGGATAACGGGACCGGGATGGCGGGATAACGGCACCAGGATTCAGGGATAACGGGACTGGGATAGCGGGATAACGCCACCGGGATGGCGGGGATAACGGCACCGGGATGGCGGGATAACGGGACCGGGATGGCGGGGTAACGGGACCGGGATGGCGGGATAACGGCACCGGGATGGCGGGATAACGGGACCGGGATAGGGGGATAACGGCACCGGGATACGGGGATAACGGGACCGGGATGCGGGCATAAGGGGACCGGGATGGGGGATAACAGCACTGCGATGCGGGGATAACAGCACCGGGATAGCGGGATAACGGGACTGGGATGGCGGGATAACGGCACCGGGATGCGGGGATAACAGCACCGGGATAGCGGGATAACGTTACCGGGATGCAGGGATAAGGACCGTGATACAGGGATAACAGTAATCAGGATGCAAGGATAACATCCGGGATACAGGGATAAGGACCAGGATGCAGGGATAACAGCAACCGGGATACAAGGATAACAGGGACTGGAATGCAGGGATAACGATCGGGATACAGGGATAATGAGTGGGATACAGGGATAACAGCAACCGGGATGCAGGGATAACGACTGGGATCCAGGGATAACAACTGGGATCCAGGGATAACAACTGGGACCCAGGGATAACAACAGGGATAACAACCGGGATCCAGGGATAACAACTGGGATTCAGGGATAACAGCTGGGATCCAGGGATAACAACAGGGACAACAACTGGGATCCAGGGACAACAACTGGGATCCAGGGACAACAACTGGGATAACAACTGGGATGCAGGGATAACAACAGGGATAACAACTGGGATCCAGGGACAACAACGGGGATAACAACTGTAATGCAGGGATAACAACTGGGATTCAGGGATAACAACTGGGATCCAGGGATAACAACAGGAACAACTGGGATCCAGGGACAACAACTGGGATAACAACTGGAATGCAGGGATAACAACAGGGATAACAACTGGGATCCAGGGACAACAACTGGGATAACAACTGGGATGCAGGGATAACAACAGGGATAACAACTGGGATCCAGGGACAACAACGGGGATAACAACTGGAATGCAGGGATAACAACAGGAACAACTGGGATCCAGGGACAACAACTGGGATAACAACTGGGATGCAGGGATAACAACAGGGATAACAACTGGGATGTAGGGATAACAACTGGAATGCAGGGATAACAACTGGGATTCAGGGATAACAACAGGGATAACAACTGGGATCCAGGGATAACAACAGGAACAACTGGGATCCAGGGACAACAACTGGGATAACAACTGGGATGCAGGGATAACAACAGGGATAACAACTGGGATGTAGGGATAACAACTGGAATGCAGGGATAACAACTGGGATTCAGGGATAACAACAGGGATAACAACTGGGATCCAGGGATAACAACAGGAACAACAACTGGGATCCAGGGACAACAACTGGGATAACAACTGGGATCCAGGGATAACAACAGGGATAACAACCGGGATCCAGGGATAACAACAGGGATAACAGCTGGGATCCAGTGATAACAACTGGGATCCAGGGATAACAACTGGGATCCAGGGGTAACAACAGGGATAACAACTGGGATGCAGGGACAACAACCGGGATCCAGGGATAACAACAGGGATAACAACTGGGATGCAGGGACAACAACAGGGATAACAACCGGGAATCAGGGATAACAACCGGGATCCAGGGATAACAACTGGGATGCAGGGATAACAACTGGGATGCAGGGATAACAACAGGGATAACAACTGGGATGCAGGGATAACAACAGGGATAACAACTGGGATGCAGGGACAACAACAGGGATAACAACCGGGAATCAGGGATAACAACCGGGATCCAGGGATAACAACTGGGATGCAGGGATAACAACAGGGATAACAACTGGGATGCAGGGATAACAACAGGGATAACAGCTGGGATCCAGGGACAACAACTGGGATCCAGGGACAACAACTGGGATAACAGCTGGGATCCAGTGATAACAACTGGGATCCAGGGATAACAACTGGGATCCAGGGAC
This sequence comes from Pezoporus occidentalis, assembly GCF_034315485.1. Taxonomy (NCBI): domain Eukaryota; kingdom Metazoa; phylum Chordata; class Aves; order Psittaciformes; family Psittacidae; genus Pezoporus; species Pezoporus occidentalis. The sequence continues at coordinate 3,443 of NW_026914209.1, read as the reverse complement.
AACAACTGGGATAACAACTGGGATGCAGGGATAACGACCCCCAGGATCTATGGATAAGGCCCCCCCCCAACCCCACTCTGTGCCATCCCACCCCATAGGCCGCTATGAGGAGGCCCTGGAGGAGCACCGGGAGGAGCTGCGGCTGCTGGAGGGCGCCGGGGACCGTTTGGGCTGCGCCATCGCCCACCGCAAGATCGGCGAGCGCCTGGCGGAGCTGGAGCGGTACCCGGCTGCCCTGCAGGTACCGGAGCATCCCCGTGGCGCTGGTACCCACTGCATCCCCGTGGCGCTGGTACCCACTGCATCCCCGTGGCGCTGGTACCCACTGCATCCCCGTGGCGCTGGTACCCACTGCATCCCCGTGGCGCTGGTACCCACTGCATCCCCGTGGCGCTGGTACCCACTGCATCCTGCCCTGAGCTGGGGCATCCCCATGGTGCTGGTACCCACTGCATCCCCGTGGCGCTGGTACCCACGGCATCCCCGTGGCGCTGGTACCCACTGCATCCCCGTGGCGCTGGTACCCACTGGATCCTGTGTTCCGCTGGGGCATCCCCATGGTGCTGGTACCCACGGCATCCCCGTGGTGCTGGTACCCACTGCATCCTGCCCTGTGCTGGGGCATCCCCATGGTGCTGGTACCCACTGCGTCCCGGAGGTGCTGGTACCCACTGCATCCTGCCCTGTGCTGGGGCATCCCCATGGTGCTGGTACCCACTGCATCCCGGTGGTGCAGGTACCCACTGCATCCTGCCCTATCCTGCACCATCCCCATGGCACTGGTACCCACTGCATCCCCGTGGCGCTGGTACCCACTGCATCCCCATGGCGCTGGTACCCACTGCATCCCCGTGGTGCTGGTACCCACTGCATCCTGCCCTATTCTGCCCCATCCCCGTGGTGCTGGTACCCACTGCATCCTGCCCTATTCCGCCCCATCCCCATGGTGCTGGTACCCACTGCATCCTGCCCTGTGCTGGGGCATCCCCATGGTGCTGGTACCCACTGCATCCTGCCCTATTCTGCCCCATCCCCATGGTGCTGGTACCCACTGCATCCTTCCCAATGCTCCCCCATCCCCATGGCGCTGGTACCCACTGCATCCTGCCCTATTCTGCCCCATCCCCGTGGTGCTGGTACCCACCGCATCCTGCCCTGTGCTGCCCCATCCCCATGGTGCTGGTACCCACTGCATCCTGCCCTGTGCTGGGGCATCCCCATGGTGCTGGTACCCACCGCATCCTGCCCTGTGCTGGAGCATCCCCATGGTGCTGGTGCCCACTGCATCCTGCCCTATTCTGCCCCATCCCCATGGCGCTGGTACCCACTGCATCCTGCCCTGTGCTGGAGCATCCCCATGGTGCTGGTACCCACTTCATCCTGCCCTATTCCTCACCATCCCCATGGTGCTGGTACCCACTGCATCCTGCCCTATTCCTCACCATCCCCATGGTGCTGGTACCCACTGCATCCTGCCCTATTCTGCCCCCTCCCCATGGTGCTGGTACCCACTGCATCCTGCCCTGTGCTGGAGCATCCCCATGGTGCTGGTACCCACTGCATCCTGCCCTATTCTGCCCCCTCCCCATGGTGCTGGTACCCACTGCATCCTGCCCTGTGCTGCCCCATCCCCATGGTGCTGGTGCCCACCGCATCCTGCCCTATTCCACCCCATCCCCATGGTGCTGGTACCCACTGCATCCTGCCCTATTCCGCCCCATCCCCATGGTGCTGGTACCCACTGCATCCTGCCCTGTGCTGGGGCATCCCTGTGGTGCTGGGACCCACCGCATCCTGCCCTGTTCTGCACCATCCCCATGGTGCTGGTACCCACTGCATCCTGCCCTATTCTGCCCCATCCCCATGGTGCTGGTACCCACTGCATCCTGCCCTATTCCTCACCATCCCCATGGTGCTGGTACCCACTGCATCCTGCCCTATTCCGCCCCATCCCCATGGTGCTGGTACCCACTGCATCCTGCCCTGTGCTGGGGCATCCCTGTGGTGCTGGGACCCACCGCATCCTGCCCTGTTCTGCACCATCCCCATGGTGCTGGTACCCACTGCATCCTGCCCTGTGCCGCCCCATCCCCATGGTGCTGGTACCCACTGCATCCTGCCCTATTCTGCCCCCTCCCCATGGTGCTGGTACCCACTGCATCCTGCCCTATTCTGCCCCATCCCCATGGTGCTGGTACCCACCGCATCCTGCCCTATTCCTCCCCATTGCCACGGTGCTGCTCCCACCTCCTCCCTCCCTCTTCAGCCCCATTCCCGTGGTGCTCAGCACCCTTTTCCTGCCTCCCTTTTCCCCCATCCCCTTGGTGCTGCTCCCACCTCCTCCCTCCCTCTTCAGCCCCATTCCCGTGGCGCTCAGCACCCTTTTCCTGCCTCCCTTTTCCCCCATCGCCACGGTGCTGCTCCCACCTCCTCCCTCCCTCTTCAGCCCCATTCCCGTGGCGCTCAGCACCCTTTTCCTGCCTCCCTTTTCCCCCATCGCCACGGTGCTGCTCCCACCTCCTCCCTCCCTCTTCAGCCCCATTCCCGTGGCGCTCAGCACCCTTTTCCTGCCTCCCTTTTCCCAGCACCAGGAGCAGCACCTGGAGCTGGCGCGGGCGCTGGGCGACCACACGGAGCAGCAGCGGGCCTGGGCCACCCTGGGCCGGACCCACATGTTCATAGGGGAGAGCGGCGAGGAGCCCGCGGCGCTGGATGAGGCCCAAAGGGCTTTCCACACCAGCTTGGCCATCGTGGAGGAGAGGCTGGAAGGTGCTGGGGTCTCAATGATGGGTGCTGGGTGCTGTGCACCCATGGGTGCTGAGCCCCGGCGGTGGGTGCAGGATGGGTGCCGCGGAGGGAGGTGCTGGAGATGAAGGCTCGGCTCTTCCTCAACCTGGCGTTGGTGAGCGACAGCCGGAAGGAGCCGGAGCAGAGGGAGCGGTACCTGAGGAGGAGCATCTTCCTGGCGGAGTAGGGAGATGGGATTGGGAATGATGGGGTTGGGAATGATGGCGTGGGGGGAGATGGGGTAGGGGATGATGGGATTGGGAATGATGGCGTGGGGGGACAGAGGGCAGGGGATCAGTCGACTGAAAACCAGTCACTGGGCGATATGGGATTTGGAATGATGGGGTTGGGAATGATGGCGTGGGGGGAGATGGGGTAGGGGATGATGGGATTGGGAATGATGGGGTGGGGGAGATGGGATTGGGAATGATGGGGTTGGGGTTGAATGATGGCGTGGGGGAGATGGGGTAGGGGATGATGGATTGGGAATGATGGGGTTGGGAATGATGGCGTGGGGGAGATGGGATTGGGAATGATGGGGTTGGGAATGATGGCGTGGGGGGTATGGGATTGGGAATGATGGCGTGGGGGGAGATGGGGTAGGGGATGATGGGATTGGGAATGATGGGGTGGGGGAGATGGGATTGGGAATGATG
>NW_026914208.1:0-6597 GCF_034315485.1 Pezoporus occidentalis | reverse complement strand
GGTTCTTAAACCTCTGGCAACATAGAAGAGTTCTGTCATCTAGGACATGAACAGTTCATCCTAACTGACTTCCTTGGAAGGAAGCCAAAAGGAGAGGAACCTCAAACTTCAATTCACTTCATAGTCAGCAGCCTGTAGGAAGAAATTACCCTCAATTATCCCAGGCCTCTTTCCCTCACAGGAAACACCAATCGCCTTGATACAGTTATAGCTTTTGTCACTGATAAAGACATCTTTTCCTTGCAGGATTCTTGACCTTGTCCCTCAGTGCCAATAAAATTCCTCACTCTTACCCGTGAGTTCTTTATTAAAGCTGCTGGGGTGGGAGGGAAGAGGAAGTGTAGTTTTACATCTGCTTGTTGAAAAAGAGTCACAGAAAAGGTTTCAAAAGATTCATTGCGTTTGTTTGTGCCTTTCAAAGAGAAGAAGCTGGTGGGAATCAAGGTCTCAAGCTGCACCTTTGAATATCAAGGGGAATCCCTCCCAGGGCTGCAGCTTTACAGGAGATTTCATTTAAAGTAAAAATTTGTAGACAATATAATTCATAATGGAGGATGATGAACTGTGCTGAGACCACCCAGTGTTAGGCAAATTTTGGGCACATCAAGATCTCCTCCCATTCATTGTAAGTGGTGTTTTACATTCATCTGAAATAACCTTTTACCTAAATGGTGAGAGAAATGCAATTCCACTTGGAGATAAGCACCCATATGCCATGCCCATGCCCTGCTCATGCTCAAGCACACCACGAAAACCAAATTGTCTATTTCATATAAGATTTACTTTTGTAGGAAGCTACCAGAAATGAAAGAACAAAGAACTGATGGTAACTGAGAGCTCTCTGGGTCTCAATAAAGCCAAAACACACTGATGGGGAGAATAGCTTTCCTTTAGCTGTTGTGAGTGAGAATTAACTTATATTGAGAAAGTATATGGGTGGTGAACAGAATTTTTATGTGCTCAGAAAAACAACAGTATGAAAGCATAAACTGTCATAGGTGTGGGGGCAACGTGGCTTCGACCTGCAGTCAATGAAGGAGCCAGAATCTGTATCATTAAATGCTAAAGGGCTTGGCACCTTTGATATCAGAGAGCTTCCTTCTAAACTTTCACCGTATCTTGTTTTCTTCCATTTTGTTGGATATTTTGGCTTGCACTATGCATATAGAATCATAGAGCCACAGAAAGCCCAGGCTGGGCCTCAAAAGATCATCTGGTCTGAGCTTCTGTGGAAACAGGAGTCTAGATGAGCAGTGTCATGTGTAGGGCTCATCGCTGCTTGATGAATTACCCCACTCTGGTGTCCTTATTTCCCCTTGGGTTTAAGAAAGTTTCCAATTCAGAGACAACCGAAATGCTCAAACATTTACCCAGACTGGATGCTACTTCACTGAGGACTGGATTGCCTTTGTCTTGTGTGGAGGAACCTGCTCAGTGAGCTGGCAATAGAAACCTCAGTTTAAGATGCCAGGGAGGCAGCCTGGTGAATTCCAGGAACACAAGAAACAGGCTCGAGGGTTTGGAAATACATTTCATACTGAGAGCATCATTGTACGAATTTTGTTTAAATCCTTGCAGAGAAGGGATCTATAAAATGCAGCAACCCTTGCTTGTAGACCCAAAGTTCCCACATCAAGTGCCCGGGGATCCTGCCCTGGGCAGCCTGTTCCAATGCCTGAGCACCCTCTGGGGCAGGAATTGTTCCTCAGCTCCATCTAAACCTTCCCTGGGGCAGCTTGAGGCCATTTCCTCTTGTCCTGTCTTTTGGATTAAAACAAACTGAAAATAGGTTTGAGGGGGGCAGCTGATCCAGTTTGACCTCCAGGAGGCCTTCAGATCCTGACTGGAATTAGTTTAATCCAGAGAAAGCTATTCTGGGATGCATATACCATGGAGAGAGGGTGCATGGTACAAGTCCTTCTGATGTTCAGACCTGCTCTGGACAACATCCATCCTCACCGGCTGTCCTAGGATGTGATAAAACATCCTCTTATTTCTATCCATACTAGAAGGGACCTGACTGGCTCATAACTAGGCAAGGAATTTTAGATGCTGAGTCAGGTGACCCCATTCCCATGTTTATTCTCCAATCCCAAACTCATTATGGCCGGAAAACCACATTTATGAAGGACAGTCAGGCATGGAGGATGGATGTAGTGGACTACAACTTGCCTCAGTTTAACAGTTTAAGAACATTTTTAACAGGTAAAGAACTAAAGAGAGACACAAATAAATCCATCCCAAGGCAACTAATAACAAGAAATTCAATGTATGAAGTGTCCTTGAGGAGGTTGAAAAGTGAAGAGAAATGCAATGAGCTTCCCCAGCTCCCTTTATTAGGGGTCAAAAGCAGGAAGGGACAAAGCACCCCATTAGCAAGAACCACATTATCTGCACATGTCATGAAGACAGGGATGTGTCTTTAAAGAGAGAGTAGGACCAAGCTGTCCTTTACCACACTCCTCACTGTTCCTCCCCATCTCCTTCATTCCACTTTTGGGCACCGCTCCCTCAGGCTCTCCTTTGTCTCTTGTGCTTCCAGCACGATGGATGGAAGAAGGTGAATGTCATCATCGGGGAGAACACAGGGACTGGGGCTGCCTTGGTCCCCAGTGGGATAAAGATCCAAATTCCCCAAGAAGCCCTCTCCAGGCAGAGGAAGGACAGGACGGTGACCATGAGCAGCCAGCACAGAGGTACCAAGGCCAAGTCACGCCTGACCAACCTGAGTGCCTTGGGTGATGTGAGCATTGATGCTTGCATGGACAAGAAGTAGAGGACAGCATTTACCTCACCGTTAGCAAGGTCACCACGATCTTCTGTTGGCTCCTTTGCAGCCAAACTTGTGAGCTATGGTTTGAGTACAAGGAATTGAAAATGGGTGGAAAGCTGGTTCATTGCCTGTGGTGCTGGGATTGCTGATGGACCCTGGTACCAGCTCCCATTGGCGAGGTTCCCCTCACCTCCCTGCCATGATAATGTCAACCATGGCCCTTGTGAAGCTGTAACTGCCTCAGAAATGCTCCAGAAGTGGATGTCAAAGGTGGGCTTGTTCTGTGGTTTGCTCTAGGGGAGCCCAAAGCCCTGTTGCTTGCTCAAGCTGAGGTCATCTCCTCTGGGTACATTTCTTATCCAAACTAATCAACACAGAGAAGAGATAATGACCTGCTTTGGGCTTTGTCACCTCCTGGGGCCAAAGAGATTCACAGTCCCACATCCCCACATCACTTGAAATAGGAAGGGGGTTTGCTGATGCTGGCTCATTCCCAGGCTCCCTGCACAGCTCCAGGCACATTCATCTTCACATCCATCTCCGAGAGCATGAGAAGGCCAGCAGAGACAGAGCTGAAATGTAAGTGAGGGGCAGCATCTTTCAGCCCATCATTTTCCTGTGGTTCTGTCTTGCCAACAAGCAGCAGCTCCTGTCTTCATGTCCTGCCCTACTGCAGGGTCCGGGGTTTCTTGATGATGCTCTGGGCTTCCCAGGGAGCTGCTTGTGCTGTGTGATCCCCACACTGCTGCTGAGAAGACAGGTTTGGAGGTCACCCTCATGGAAAGCACCCTCAGGAGGCTTCCTCACCTCTGAGCAAAAAAGGTTTCCTGGATGAGCTCCAGAAGCTTTCCTGTACAGGACATTCAGGGTGCTCCCCATTGCTGAGATGAGGCAGCTCCAAAAGATTACTTTTTTCCCCCAAAACATGTGTGCAAGTAGGGATTGCTGAGCTCTGGGGAGTGCCCATTTCTGTTGGAGACTCAAGGGAAAGGTTAAAGAGCCATGAAAGTTTTTAGATCTGACAAAGTGTGTCAGGAGGGAGGGGAAACCGATACTAACCACTGTGTAAGGTTGCATAGGATCATAGGGTTGGCTGGGAAATGCCCATGAGAGGATGAAGGATCAACTCTGCACTGTGAAAGCACCACGTTTCTCTATGTTCCAGGTTGAGCCGGATGGTCTCCAAGCCACAGGCTGAGCACTAAAGCAGGTGATGAGGTGCGGAACTAAGGTAAAGCTACTCGGGTGAGTGGAACCTCCCTACTGATTTCCAAAGTGGTCATTGCTCAACATCCAGAAGTGAGCCAGAGGAGCAGGCACCATGTTGTGCCATGGTGTTTAACTGCTTGAGCACCCCTTTGCTCTACCTGCGCTGGCACAGGACTTTCACCAACCTGTTCCTCATTTTGCTGTGCCTGACTCTCCCTTTCCAGGGGACTGTCTCTGAACAGCTCCCACCACACAGAGGCTTTTCCACCTGGGACATCCCTGCCTCTTGGAGAAGAAACCTCCAGCCAGGAGCTCACACACAAAGCACCATCCAGCCCATGGCACAAAGCAATTGCACCCAAGTGACCGAGTTCAACCTGGTGGGCTTCACAGAGGACCCGGTGACTCAGGCCTGCTTGTTCCTGCTCTTCCTGCTCACCTACCTTGTCACCATTGTGGGCAACCTGGGCATCATCATCTTAATCAGGGCCAGCCCCCACCTCCACTCCCCCATGTATTATTTCCTGGGCAATCTGGCCTTTGTAGACCTCTGTTCTTCCACTGTCATCACCCCCAAGATGTTGGTTGACTTGATGTCAGAGAAGAAGAGCATTGCTTATGCGGGTGTGTGGCTCAGGTCTTTCTCTTTGATCTCTTTGGGATGACTGAGTACTTCCTGCTGGCTGCAATGGCCTACAACCGTTATGTGGCCATTTGCCATCCCCTGCTGTACCCCCTTGTCGTGTCCCCACAGTGCTGTTTCCAGCTGGTGACTGGCTCGTACCTCGTGGGGCTGACCAATGGCATGGGACAGACCATCAGCATGTCCACCCTGTCCTTCTGCAGCTCCAGTGCCATCGACCTCTTCTTCTGTGACATTTCCCCTCTCATCTCGCTCTCCATCCCTGACACCACCCTCAGCCACATCATCCTGACCACTGCAGCATCTCTCTTTGGTGTGTCCAGCATCCTGGTTATCCTGCTCTCCTACGTGGCCATCATCACCACCATCCTGAGCATCAATTCAGCCGAGGGCAAGCGCAAAGCCTTCTCCACCTGCACATCCCACCTCACCACTGTCAGCATCTTCTGTGGGGCATCCTTCTTCACTTACTTAAACCCCACCTCAAACAGCTCAAGAGTAGGAGACAAATGGGCTGTGGTGCTCTACACCGTGGTGCCTCCCATGTTGAACCCCTTGATCTACAGCCTGAGGAATAAGGAGGTGAAGGAGGCTTTGAGGAGACTCTTGAAAATAAAGTGATATTGAATGTTGTAAGTTTAGGGCCAGGTAGAATGGAGATGTGGGGAGATGCTCAGCTGTTTATCAAGTATCTCAGATAGGCAACATTTGCTGGGGGATTCTTAACTTCCATGATGCACTGGCTGCTTTTATATCACCTCCTGCATATGCAAATAAGAACATTACAAAATCTTTTATAATTCCCTGTGCTCAAGGTATGAGCTGTGTTTTGTTTTGCATGACTTTCACTTGGCAAATCAGAATAAAGAGAGAGTGAATTCTACTGTTGCAGTAAATGGAACTCCATTTCTAGACAGTCAGTAAGGGCCATAAGAAAAGGATACAAACACAAGATAAATAGAAAGGACAGGAAATAACTGGCATAATGTGCAGGAAGTTATTTTAGGCTTTGATTCTCAAGTCTCTTTAAAAGATTTCCAGCACCATTCACCTCATTGCATTTCAGACAGCAAAGACCTTAAGTTAAATATGGTACTTGTGTGACCTCTGGAATGAATGAAGGCACTTTGAAAGAACTTTAAGATGTAGTAGTGATGAATACTCATCAAAAGGCAGACCCTATCAAGAAAACCACTGTCCACTGCTCCACACCTTTGCTTGCCATCTCCCTGTACACAGTAATGATCTCCATGGCATCCTGACCAGAAAAGATCATAGGAGCTATTGTGTTGCTCATCAGCCTTCAGACTTGATATGTGGCAGCCCATAGCAGCCTGCACCAATGGCATTGCCTACCCTGATGTCTCTACTGCTGCCTTCCTGCACAGAGAGTTGATTTGTGGTGGAAAACCAATATATACATGAAAATCCACCAAAACGCGCCAATGTGTGCATTACCCCAGCCCATAGAAATTACAGCTGATGAGACTCAGGCCAATGCAATCAGCAGAGCTCATTCAGATCTCTTCACCTGGAGCAATGGAGGTGTCTGCCTTGCAGTGAGAGGCATGAACCCCACCAAATCTCCCTCAACATTAAAGGGAGCTGATGGACCCAGTAAACACATAGAGGTGACATGGTGCATTCAAATGTAAGGAGGTAAGTGGTTCCCTAAGGACATTTGAGGTGATTCCTAAATCCAGTCACTAAGTACCCAAAGAAGGGGAGGTAGCTCCTACCCAGCATTTGCTCAGCTGCCTTTAAACCACATTTAACTACAATGAAAGCAGCTCCACCTGAGAGTGGGGAGCTAAAGCCATTAGGAGCTCCTCAGCAGGAATGCCAGAAGCCAGGCACCTCATTGCCTGCTCATCATGACCCAGCAGGAAGATGCATTGCAATGCTGGCTGCTGCTTCTGCTTCCTGGAACCTCATGTGGTGTTTGCTCTGCTCTCCTGGTCAGAGGATAACC
>NW_026914207.1:0-27457 GCF_034315485.1 Pezoporus occidentalis | reverse complement strand
AGTGATAGCAATGATGGAGGCACTGTTGTAAAGCTGACTGTGTGCTGAAGAATCCGAGTGCCAGCTTTCCCTCCTGGCTCTTCTACTGTGGGAGCAGAACCCAAACATTGGTGCTCTACTCACTATGCTGCTGGGCAGCCGAGAGCAGGCTCTGGAGAGCTTGCATTCAAATGCACTTTTAGGTTTGAAAGCTAGGAGAGACAGCACAGATGGTGACTCCGTTGCAAAGCTGACTGTGTGCTGAAGATTCCCAGCCCCAGCTTTCAATCCTGGCTCTTCGGCTGGGAGAACAGAAGCCAAAAGTTCGTGCTCAACTCAGTGTGCTGCTGGGCAGCAGACAGCAAGCTCCTGAGAGGTAGCATTCAAATGCAAACTCACGTAGGAAAGTGAGCCCTGAGAGTAAGGATGGACATAGTGTTGCAAAGCTGACTCTGTTCTGAAGATCACTAGCACCACCTTTCCCTCCTGCCTCTTCGGCTGTGAGAGCAGAAGACAAACCTTCTGCATCTACGCCCTGCGTTGCTGGGCAGCAGAGTGCAGGCTTCGGAGAGGTTTCATTCAAACTCTCTTTCAGGTCTGAAAGTGAGCAGTGAAAGCAATGATGGAGGCACCGTTGCAAAGCTGACTTTGTGCTGAAGAATCCCAGCACCAGCTTTCCCTTTTTTCTCTTCTAATGTGGGAGCAGAGGCCAAACGTTCGTGCTCTACTCACTGTGCTGCTGGGCAGCTGAGAGTGACCTCCAGTTTTTATTCAAATTGTCTTTTAGGCATTAAACCGAGGAGAAACTGCAATGATGGAGGCACCGTTGCAAAGCTGGGTGCTGAAGAGGCCCAGCACCAGCTTTTTTCATTCGTCTTCGGCTGTGGGAACAGAGGGCAAACGTTCGTGCCCTCCTCGCTGTGCTCCTGGGTCCCCTAGAGCAAGCTCCGGAGAGGTACAATTCAAATAGACTTTTACGTATGAAAGTGAGCAGTGAACAGGCATGATGCTGACACCCTTGTAAAGCTGACTGTGTGCTGAAGAGGCCCAGCACGATCTTTCCCTCCTGGCTCTTCTACTGTGGGAGCAGAACCCAAACGTTGGTGCTCTACTCACTATGCTGCTGGGCAGCCGAGAGCAGGCTCTGGAGATCGTGCGTTCAAATGCACTTTTAGGTTTGAAAGCTCAGAGAGCACAGATGGTGACTCCGTTGCAAAGCTGACTGTGCTGAAGATTCCCAGCCCCAGCTTTCCCTCCTGGCTCTTCGGCAGTGAGAACAGAGGCCAAAAGTTCGTGCTCTACTCAGTGTGCTGCTGGGCAGCAGACAGCAAGCTCCTGAGAGGTAGCATTCAAATGCAAACTCACGTAGGAAAGTGAGCCCTGAGAGTAAGGATGGACATAGTGTTGCAAAGCTGACTCTGTTCTGAAGATCACTAGCACCACCTTTCCCTCCTGCCTCTTCGGCTGTGAGAACAGAAGCCAAACCTTCTGCATCTACGCCCTGCGTTGCTGGGCAGCAGAGTGCAGGCTTCGGAGAGGTTTCATTCAAACTCTCTTTCAGGTATGAAAGTGAGCAGTGAAAGCAATGATGGAGGCACCGTTGCAAAGCTGACTTTGTGCTCAAGAATGCCAGCCCCAGCTTTTCATCCTGGCTCTTCTGCTGTGGGAGCAGAGGCCAAAAGTTCATGCTCTACTCAGAGTGCTGCTGGGCAGCAAAGTGCAGGCTTCCGAGAGGTTTCATTGAAACTCTCAGGTATGAAAGTGAGCAGTGACAGCAATGATGGAGGCACTGTTGTAAAGCTGACTGTGTGCTGAAGAATCCGAGTGCCAGCTTTCCCTCCTGGCTCTTCTACTGTGGGAGCAGAACCCAAACATTGGTGCTCTACTCACTATGCTGCTGGGCAGCCGAGAGCAGGCTCTGGAGAGCTTGCATTCAAATGCACTTTTAGGTTTGAAAGCTAGGAGAGACAGCACAGATGGTGACTCCGTTGCAAAGCTGACTGTGTGCTGAAGATTCCCAGCCCCAGCTTTCAATCCTGGCTCTTCGGCTGGGAGAACAGAAGCCAAAAGTTCGTGCTCAACTCAGTGTGCTGCTGGGCAGCAGACAGCAAGCTCCTGAGAGGTAGCATTCAAATGCAAACTCACGTAGGAAAGTGAGCCCTGAGAGTAAGGATGGACATAGTGTTGCAAAGCTGACTCTGTTCTGAAGATCACTAGCACCACCTTTCCCTCCTGCCTCTTCGGCTGTGAGAGCAGAAGACAAACCTTCTGCATCTACGCCCTGCGTTGCTGGGCAGCAGAGTGCAGGCTTCGGAGAGGTTTCATTCAAACTCTCTTTCAGGTCTGAAAGTGAGCAGTGAAAGCAATGATGGAGGCACCGTTGCAAAGCTGACTTTGTGCTGAAGAATCCCAGCACCAGCTTTCCCTTTTTTCTCTTCTAATGTGGGAGCAGAGGCCAAACGTTCGTGCTCTACTCACTGTGCTGCTGGGCAGCTGAGAGTGACCTCCAGTTTTTATTCAAATTGTCTTTTAGGCATTAAACCGAGGAGAAACTGCAATGATGGAGGCACCGTTGCAAAGCTGGGTGCTGAAGAGGCCCAGCACCAGCTTTTTTCATTCGTCTTCGGCTGTGGGAACAGAGGGCAAACGTTCGTGCCCTCCTCGCTGTGCTCCTGGGTCCCCTAGAGCAAGCTCCGGAGAGGTACAATTCAAATAGACTTTTACGTATGAAAGTGAGCAGTGAACAGGCATGATGCTGACACCCTTGTAAAGCTGACTGTGTGCTGAAGAGGCCCAGCACGATCTTTCCCTCCTGGCTCTTCTACTGTGGGAGCAGAACCCAAACGTTGGTGCTCTACTCACTATGCTGCTGGGCAGCCGAGAGCAGGCTCTGGAGATCGTGCGTTCAAATGCACTTTTAGGTTTGAAAGCTCAGAGAGCACAGATGGTGACTCCGTTGCAAAGCTGACTGTGCTGAAGATTCCCAGCCCCAGCTTTCCCTCCTGGCTCTTCGGCAGTGAGAACAGAGGCCAAAAGTTCGTGCTCTACTCAGTGTGCTGCTGGGCAGCAGACAGCAAGCTCCTGAGAGGTAGCATTCAAATGCAAACTCACGTAGGAAAGTGAGCCCTGAGAGTAAGGATGGACATAGTGTTGCAAAGCTGACTCTGTTCTGAAGATCACTAGCACCACCTTTCCCTCCTGCCTCTTCGGCTGTGAGAACAGAAGCCAAACCTTCTGCATCTACGCCCTGCGTTGCTGGGCAGCAGAGTGCAGGCTTCGGAGAGGTTTCATTCAAACTCTCTTTCAGGTATGAAAGTGAGCAGTGAAAGCAATGATGGAGGCACCGTTGCAAAGCTGACTGTGTGCTGAAGAATGCCAGCCCCAGCTTTTCATCCTGGCTCTTCTGCTGTGGGAGCAGAGGCCAAAAGTTCATGCTCTACTCAGAGTGCTGCTGGGCAGCAAAGTGCAGGCTTCCGAGAGGTTTCATTGAAACTCTCAGGTATGAAAGTGAGCAGTGACAGCAATGATGGAGGCACTGTTGTAAAGCTGACTGTGTGCTGAAGAATCCGAGTGCCAGCTTTCCCTCCTGGCTCTTCTACTGTGGGAGCAGAACCCAAACATTGGTGCTCTACTCACTATGCTGCTGGGCAGCCGAGAGCAGGCTCTGGAGAGCTTGCATTCAAATGCACTTTTAGGTTTGAAAGCTAGGAGAGACAGCACAGATGGTGACTCCGTTGCAAAGCTGACTGTGTGCTGAAGATTCCCAGCCCCAGCTTTCAATCCTGGCTCTTCGGCTGGGAGAACAGAAGCCAAAAGTTCGTGCTCAACTCAGTGTGCTGCTGGGCAGCAGACAGCAAGCTCCTGAGAGGTAGCATTCAAATGCAAACTCACGTAGGAAAGTGAGCCCTGAGAGTAAGGATGGACATAGTGTTGCAAAGCTGACTCTGTTCTGAAGATCACTAGCACCACCTTTCCCTCCTGCCTCTTCGGCTGTGAGAGCAGAAGACAAACCTTCTGCATCTACGCCCTGCGTTGCTGGGCAGCAGAGTGCAGGCTTCGGAGAGGTTTCATTCAAACTCTCTTTCAGGTCTGAAAGTGAGCAGTGAAAGCAATGATGGAGGCACCGTTGCAAAGCTGACTTTGTGCTGAAGAATCCCAGCACCAGCTTTCCCTTTTTTCTCTTCTAATGTGGGAGCAGAGGCCAAACGTTCGTGCTCTACTCACTGTGCTGCTGGGCAGCTGAGAGTGACCTCCAGTTTTTATTCAAATTGTCTTTTAGGCATTAAACCGAGGAGAAACTGCAATGATGGAGGCACCGTTGCAAAGCTGGGTGCTGAAGAGGCCCAGCACCAGCTTTTTTCATTCGTCTTCGGCTGTGGGAACAGAGGGCAAACGTTCGTGCCCTCCTCGCTGTGCTCCTGGGTCCCCTAGAGCAAGCTCCGGAGAGGTACAATTCAAATAGACTTTTACGTATGAAAGTGAGCAGTGAACAGGCATGATGCTGACACCCTTGTAAAGCTGACTGTGTGCTGAAGAGGCCCAGCACGATCTTTCCCTCCTGGCTCTTCTACTGTGGGAGCAGAACCCAAACGTTGGTGCTCTACTCACTATGCTGCTGGGCAGCCGAGAGCAGGCTCTGGAGATCGTGCGTTCAAATGCACTTTTAGGTTTGAAAGCTCAGAGAGCACAGATGGTGACTCCGTTGCAAAGCTGACTGTGCTGAAGATTCCCAGCCCCAGCTTTCCCTCCTGGCTCTTCGGCAGTGAGAACAGAGGCCAAAAGTTCGTGCTCTACTCAGTGTGCTGCTGGGCAGCAGACAGCAAGCTCCTGAGAGGTAGCATTCAAATGCAAACTCACGTAGGAAAGTGAGCCCTGAGAGTAAGGATGGACATAGTGTTGCAAAGCTGACTCTGTTCTGAAGATCACTAGCACCACCTTTCCCTCCTGCCTCTTCGGCTGTGAGAACAGAAGCCAAACCTTCTGCATCTACGCCCTGCGTTGCTGGGCAGCAGAGTGCAGGCTTCGGAGAGGTTTCATTCAAACTCTCTTTCAGGTATGAAAGTGAGCAGTGAAAGCAATGATGGAGGCACCGTTGCAAAGCTGACTTTGTGCTGAAGAATGCCAGCACCAGCTTTTCATCCTGGCTCTTCTGCTGTGGGAGCAGAGGCCAAAAGTTCATGCTCTACTCAGAGTGCTGCTGGGCAGCAAAGTGCAGGCTTCCGAGAGGTTTCATTGAAACTCTCAGGTATGAAAGTGAGCAGTGACAGCAATGATGGAGGCACTGTTGTAAAGCTGACTGTGTGTTGAAGAATCCGAGTGCCAGCTTTCCCTCCTGGCTCTTCTACTGTGGGAGCAGAACCCAAACATTGGTGCTCTACTCACTATGCTGCTGGGCAGCCGAGAGCAGGCTCTGGAGAGCTTGCATTCAAATGCACTTTTAGGTTTGAAAGCTAGGAGAGACAGCACAGATGGTGACTCCGTTGCAAAGCTGACTGTGTGCTGAAGATTCCCAGCCCCAGCTTTCAATCCTGGCTCTTCGGCTGGGAGAACAGAGGCCAAAAGTTCGTGCTCAGTGTGCTGCTGGGCAGCAGACAGCAAGCTCCTGAGAGGTAGCATTCAAATGCAAACTCACGTAGGAAAGTGAGCCCTGAGAGTAAGGATGGACATAGTGTTGCAAAGCTGACTCTGTTCTGAAGATCACTAGCACCACCTTTCCCTCCTGCCTCTTCGGCTGTGAGAACAGAAGCCAAACCTTCTGCATCTACGCCCTGCGTTGCTGGGCAGCAGAGTGCAGGCTTCGGAGAGGTTTCATTCAAACTCTCTTTCAGGTCTGAAAGTGAGCAGTGAAAGCAATGATGGAGGCACCGTTGCAAAGCTGACTTTGTGCTGAAGAATGCCAGCACCAGCTTTCCCTCCCGGCTCTTCTGCTGTGGGAGCAGAGGCCAAAAGTTCATGCTCTACTCACTGTGCTGCTGCGCAGGCGAGAGCAGGCTCTGGAGCGAATGCATTCAGAGGTTTTTCATGTTGAAAGTGGGCAGTGACACCAGCAATGGAGGCACCTTTGCAAAGCTGACTGTGCGCTGAAGATTAGTAGCACAAGCTTTCACTCCTGGCTCTTCGGCTGTGTGAGCAGAGGCCAAACGTTTGTGCTCTACTCACTGTGCTGCTGGGCAGCTTAGACACCATCCGGAGAGGTACGACTCAAATGAACTTTTAGCTATGAAACCGAGGAGCCACAGCACTGCTGGTGACAAAGTTGCAAAGCTGACTATGTGCTGAAGATTGCCAGAAGCAGCTTTCTCTCCTGGCTCTTCTGCTGTGGGAGCAGAGGCCAGACGTTCATGATCTCCTCAGAGTGCTGCTGGGCAGCAGAGGGCAGGCTTCCGAGAGGATTCATTCAAACTCTCTTTCAGGTATGAAAGTGAGCAGAGACAGCAATGATGGAAGCAGCGTTGTAAAGCTGACTGTGTGCTGAAGAATCCCAGCACCAGCTTTCCCTTTTTTCTCTTCTAATGTGGGAGCAGAGGCCAAACGTTCGTGCTCTACTCACTGTGCTGCTGGGCAGCTGAGAGTGACCTCCAGTTTTTATTCAAATTGTCTTTTAGGCATTAAACCGAGGAGAAACTGCAATGATGGAGGCACCGTTGCAAAGCTGGGTGCTGAAGAGGCCCAGCACCAGCTTTTTTCATTCGTCTTCGGCTGTGGGAACAGAGGGCAAACGTTCGTGCCCTCCTCGCTGTGCTCCTGGGTCCCCTAGAGCAAGCTCCGGAGAGGTACAATTCAAATAGACTTTTACGTATGAAAGTGAGCAGTGAACAGGCATGATGCTGACACCCTTGTAAAGCTGACTGTGTGCTGAAGAGGCCCAGCACGATCTTTCCCTCCTGGCTCTTCTACTGTGGGAGCAGAACCCAAACGTTGGTGCTCTACTCACTATGCTGCTGGGCAGCCGAGAGCAGGCTCTGGAGATCGTGCATTCAAATGCACTTTTAGGTTTGAAAGCTCAGAGAGCACAGATGGTGACTCCGTTGCAAAGCTGACTGTGCTGAAGATTCCCAGCCCCAGCTTTCCCTCCTGGCTCTTCGGCAGTGAGAACAGAGGCCAAAAGTTCGTGCTCTACTCAGTGTGCTGCTGGGCAGCAGACAGCAAGCTCCTGAGAGGTAGCATTCAAATGCAAACTCACGTAGGAAAGTGAGCCCTGAGAGTAAGGATGGACATAGTGTTGCAAAGCTGACTCTGTTCTGAAGATCACTAGCACCACCTTTCCCTCCTGCCTCTTCGGCTGTGAGAACAGAAGCCAAACCTTCTGCATCTACGCCCTGCGTTGCTGGGCAGCAGAGTGCAGGCTTCGAAGAGGTTTCATTCAAACTCTCTTTCAGGTATGAAAGTGAGCAGTGAAAGCAATGATGGAGGCACCGTTGCAAAGCTGACTGTGTGCTGAAGAATGCCAGCACCAGCTTTTCATCCTGGCTCTTCTGCTGTGGGAGCAGAGGCCAAAAGTTCATGCTCTACTCAGAGTGCTGCTGGGCAGCAAAGTGCAGGCTTCCGAGAGGTTTCATTGAAACTCTCAGGTATGAAAGTGAGCAGTGACAGCAATGATGGAGGCACTGTTGTAAAGCTGACTGTGTGCTGAAGAATCCGAGTGCCAGCTTTCCCTCCTGGCTCTTCTACTGTGGGAGCAGAACCCAAACATTGGTGCTCTACTCACTATGCTGCTGGGCAGCCGAGAGCAGGCTCTGGAGAGCTTGCATTCAAATGCACTTTTAGGTTTGAAAGCTAGGAGAGACAGCACAGATGGTGACTCCGTTGCAAAGCTGACTGTGTGCTGAAGATTCCCAGCCCCAGCTTTCAATCCTGGCTCTTCGGCTGGGAGAACAGAGGCCAAAAGTTCGTGCTCTACTCAGTGTGCTGCTGGGCAGCAGACAGCAAGCTCCTGAGAGGTAGCATTCAAATGCAAACTCACGTAGGAAAGTGAGCCCTGAGAGTAAGGATGGACATAGTGTTGCAAAGCTGACTCTGTTCTGAAGATCACTAGCACCACCTTTCCCTCCTGCCTCTTCGGCTGTGAGAACAGAAGCCAAACCTTCTGCATCTACGCCCTGCGTTGCTGGGCAGCAGAGTGCAGGCTTCGGAGAGGTTTCATTCAAACTCTCTTTCAGGTATGAAAGTGAGCAGTGAAAGCAATGATGGAGGCACCGTTGCAAAGCTGACTTTGTGCTGAAGAATGCCAGCACCAGCTTTCCCTCCCGGCTCTTCTGCTGTGGGAGCAGAGGCCAAAAGTTCATGCTCTACTCACTGTGCTGCTGCGCAGGCGAGAGCAGGCTCTGGAGCGAATGCATTCAGAGGTTTTTCATGTTGAAAGTGGGCAGTGACACCAGCAATGGAGGCACCTTTGCAAAGCTGACTGTGCGCTGAAGATTAGTAGCACAAGCTTTCACTCCTGGCTCTTCGGCTGTGTGAGCAGAGGCCAAACGTTTGTGCTCTACTCACTGTGCTGCTGGGCAGCTTAGACACCATCCGGAGAGGTACGACTCAAATGAACTTTTAGCTATGAAACCGAGGAGCCACAGCACTGCTGGTGACAAAGTTGCAAAGCTGACTATGTGCTGAAGATTGCCAGAAGCAGCTTTCTCTCCTGGCTCTTCTGCTGTGGGAGCAGAGGCCAGACGTTCATGATCTCCTCAGAGTGCTGCTGGGCAGCAGAGGGCAGGCTTCCGAGAGGATTCATTCAAACTCTCTTTCAGGTATGAAAGTGAGCAGAGACAGCAATGATGGAAGCAGCGTTGTAAAGCTGACTGTGTGCTGAAGAATCCCAGCACCAGCTTTCCCTTTTTTCTCTTCTAATGTGGGAGCAGAGGCCAAACGTTCGTGCTCTACTCACTGTGCTGCTGGGCAGCTGAGAGTGACCTCCAGTTTTTATTCAAATTGTCTTTTAGGCATTAAACCGAGGAGAAACTGCAATGATGGAGGCACCGTTGCAAAGCTGGGTGCTGAAGAGGCCCAGCACCAGCTTTTTTCATTCGTCTTCGGCTGTGGGAACAGAGGGCAAACGTTCGTGCCCTCCTCGCTGTGCTCCTGGGTCCCCTAGAGCAAGCTCCGGAGAGGTACAATTCAAATAGACTTTTACGTATGAAAGTGAGCAGTGAACAGGCATGATGCTGACACCCTTGTAAAGCTGACTGTGTGCTGAAGAGGCCCAGCACGATCTTTCCCTCCTGGCTCTTCTACTGTGGGAGCAGAACCCAAACGTTGGTGCTCTACTCACTATGCTGCTGGGCAGCCGAGAGCAGGCTCTGGAGATCGTGCATTCAAATGCACTTTTAGGTTTGAAAGCTCAGAGAGCACAGATGGTGACTCCGTTGCAAAGCTGACTGTGCTGAAGATTCCCAGCCCCAGCTTTCCCTCCTGGCTCTTCGGCAGTGAGAACAGAGGCCAAAAGTTCGTGCTCTACTCAGTGTGCTGCTGGGCAGCAGACAGCAAGCTCCTGAGAGGTAGCATTCAAATGCAAACTCACGTAGGAAAGTGAGCCCTGAGAGTAAGGATGGACATAGTGTTGCAAAGCTGACTCTGTTCTGAAGATCACTAGCACCACCTTTCCCTCCTGCCTCTTCGGCTGTGAGAACAGAAGCCAAACCTTCTGCATCTACGCCCTGCGTTGCTGGGCAGCAGAGTGCAGGCTTCGAAGAGGTTTCATTCAAACTCTCTTTCAGGTATGAAAGTGAGCAGTGAAAGCAATGATGGAGGCACCGTTGCAAAGCTGACTGTGTGCTGAAGAATGCCAGCACCAGCTTTTCATCCTGGCTCTTCTGCTGTGGGAGCAGAGGCCAAAAGTTCATGCTCTACTCAGAGTGCTGCTGGGCAGCAAAGTGCAGGCTTCCGAGAGGTTTCATTGAAACTCTCAGGTATGAAAGTGAGCAGTGACAGCAATGATGGAGGCACTGTTGTAAAGCTGACTGTGTGCTGAAGAATCCGAGTGCCAGCTTTCCCTCCTGGCTCTTCTACTGTGGGAGCAGAACCCAAACATTGGTGCTCTACTCACTATGCTGCTGGGCAGCCGAGAGCAGGCTCTGGAGAGCTTGCATTCAAATGCACTTTTAGGTTTGAAAGCTAGGAGAGACAGCACAGATGGTGACTCCGTTGCAAAGCTGACTGTGTGCTGAAGATTCCCAGCCCCAGCTTTCAATCCTGGCTCTTCGGCTGGGAGAACAGAGGCCAAAAGTTCGTGCTCTACTCAGTGTGCTGCTGGGCAGCAGACAGCAAGCTCCTGAGAGGTAGCATTCAAATGCAAACTCACGTAGGAAAGTGAGCCCTGAGAGTAAGGATGGACATAGTGTTGCAAAGCTGACTCTGTTCTGAAGATCACTAGCACCACCTTTCCCTCCTGCCTCTTCGGCTGTGAGAACAGAAGCCAAACCTTCTGCATCTACGCCCTGCGTTGCTGGGCAGCAGAGTGCAGGCTTCGGAGAGGTTTCATTCAAACTCTCTTTCAGGTATGAAAGTGAGCAGTGAAAGCAATGATGGAGGCACCGTTGCAAAGCTGACTTTGTGCTGAAGAATGCCAGCACCAGCTTTCCCTCCCGGCTCTTCTGCTGTGGGAGCAGAGGCCAAAAGTTCATGCTCTACTCACTGTGCTGCTGCGCAGGCGAGAGCAGGCTCTGGAGCGAATGCATTCAGAGGTTTTTCATGTTGAAAGTGGGCAGTGACACCAGCAATGGAGGCACCTTTGCAAAGCTGACTGTGCGCTGAAGATTAGTAGCACAAGCTTTCACTCCTGGCTCTTCGGCTGTGTGAGCAGAGGCCAAACGTTTGTGCTCTACTCACTGTGCTGCTGGGCAGCTTAGACACCATCCGGAGAGGTACGACTCAAATGAACTTTTAGCTATGAAACCGAGGAGCCACAGCACTGCTGGTGACAAAGTTGCAAAGCTGACTATGTGCTGAAGATTGCCAGAAGCAGCTTTCTCTCCTGGCTCTTCTGCTGTGGGAGCAGAGGCCAGACGTTCATGATCTCCTCAGAGTGCTGCTGGGCAGCAGAGGGCAGGCTTCCGAGAGGATTCATTCAAACTCTCTTTCAGGTATGAAAGTGAGCAGAGACAGCAATGATGGAAGCAGCGTTGTAAAGCTGACTGTGTGCTGAAGAATCCCAGCACCAGCTTTCCCTTTTTCTCTTCTAATGTGGGAGCAGAGGCCAAACGTTCGTGCTCTACTCACTGTGCTGCTGGGCAGCTGAGAGTGACCTCCAGTTTTTATTCAAATTGTCTTTTAGGCATTAAACCGAGGAGAAACTGCAATGATGGAGGCACCGTTGCAAAGCTGGGTGCTGAAGAGGCCCAGCACCAGCTTTTTTCATTCGTCTTCGGCTGTGGGAACAGAGGGCAAACGTTCGTGCCCTCCTCGCTGTGCTCCTGGGTCCCCTAGAGCAAGCTCCGGAGAGGTACAATTCAAATAGACTTTTACGTATGAAAGTGAGCAGTGAACAGGCATGATGCTGACACCCTTGTAAAGCTGACTGTGTGCTGAAGAGGCCCAGCACGATCTTTCCCTCCTGGCTCTTCTACTGTGGGAGCAGAACCCAAACGTTGGTGCTCTACTCACTATGCTGCTGGGCAGCCGAGAGCAGGCTCTGGAGATCGTGCATTCAAATGCACTTTTAGGTTTGAAAGCTCAGAGAGCACAGATGGTGACTCCGTTGCAAAGCTGACTGTGCTGAAGATTCCCAGCCCCAGCTTTCCCTCCTGGCTCTTCGGCAGTGAGAACAGAGGCCAAAAGTTCGTGCTCTACTCAGTGTGCTGCTGGGCAGCAGACAGCAAGCTCCTGAGAGGTAGCATTCAAATGCAAACTCACGTAGGAAAGTGAGCCCTGAGAGTAAGGATGGACATAGTGTTGCAAAGCTGACTCTGTTCTGAAGATCACTAGCACCACCTTTCCCTCCTGCCTCTTCGGCTGTGAGAACAGAAGCCAAACCTTCTGCATCTACGCCCTGCGTTGCTGGGCAGCAGAGTGCAGGCTTCGAAGAGGTTTCATTCAAACTCTCTTTCAGGTATGAAAGTGAGCAGTGAAAGCAATGATGGAGGCACCGTTGCAAAGCTGACTGTGTGCTGAAGAATGCCAGCACCAGCTTTTCATCCTGGCTCTTCTGCTGTGGGAGCAGAGGCCAAAAGTTCATGCTCTACTCAGAGTGCTGCTGGGCAGCAAAGTGCAGGCTTCCGAGAGGTTTCATTGAAACTCTCAGGTATGAAAGTGAGCAGTGACAGCAATGATGGAGGCACTGTTGTAAAGCTGACTGTGTGCTGAAGAATCCGAGTGCCAGCTTTCCCTCCTGGCTCTTCTACTGTGGGAGCAGAACCCAAACATTGGTGCTCTACTCACTATGCTGCTGGGCAGCCGAGAGCAGGCTCTGGAGAGCTTGCATTCAAATGCACTTTTAGGTTTGAAAGCTAGGAGAGACAGCACAGATGGTGACTCCGTTGCAAAGCTGACTGTGTGCTGAAGATTCCCAGCCCCAGCTTTCAATCCTGGCTCTTCGGCTGGGAGAACAGAGGCCAAAAGTTCGTGCTCTACTCAGTGTGCTGCTGGGCAGCAGACAGCAAGCTCCTGAGAGGTAGCATTCAAATGCAAACTCACGTAGGAAAGTGAGCCCTGAGAGTAAGGATGGACATAGTGTTGCAAAGCTGACTCTGTTCTGAAGATCACTAGCACCACCTTTCCCTCCTGCCTCTTCGGCTGTGAGAACAGAAGCCAAACCTTCTGCATCTACGCCCTGCGTTGCTGGGCAGCAGAGTGCAGGCTTCGGAGAGGTTTCATTCAAACTCTCTTTCAGGTCTGAAAGTGAGCAGTGAAAGCAATGATGGAGGCACCGTTGCAAAGCTGACTTTGTGCTGAAGAATGCCAGCACCAGCTTTCCCTCCCGGCTCTTCTGCTGTGGGAGCAGAGGCCAAAAGTTCATGCTCTACTCACTGTGCTGCTGCGCAGGCGAGAGCAGGCTCTGGAGCGAATGCATTCAGAGGTTTTTCATGTTGAAAGTGGGCAGTGACACCAGCAATGGAGGCACCTTTGCAAAGCTGACTGTGCGCTGAAGATTAGTAGCACAAGCTTTCACTCCTGGCTCTTCGGCTGTGTGAGCAGAGGCCAAACGTTTGTGCTCTACTCACTGTGCTGCTGGGCAGCTTAGACACCATCCGGAGAGGTACGACTCAAATGAACTTTTAGCTATGAAACCGAGGAGCCACAGCACTGCTGGTGACAAAGTTGCAAAGCTGACTATGTGCTGAAGATTGCCAGAAGCAGCTTTCTCTCCTGGCTCTTCTGCTGTGGGAGCAGAGGCCAGACGTTCATGATCTCCTCAGAGTGCTGCTGGGCAGCAGAGGGCAGGCTTCCGAGAGGATTCATTCAAACTCTCTTTCAGGTATGAAAGTGAGCAGAGACAGCAATGATGGAAGCAGCGTTGTAAAGCTGACTGTGTGCTGAAGAATCCCAGCACCAGCTTTCCCTTTTTTCTCTTCTAATGTGGGAGCAGAGGCCAAACGTTCGTGCTCTACTCACTGTGCTGCTGGGCAGCTGAGAGTGACCTCCAGTTTTTATTCAAATTGTCTTTTAGGCATTAAACCGAGGAGAAACTGCAATGATGGAGGCACCGTTGCAAAGCTGGGTGCTGAAGAGGCCCAGCACCAGCTTTTTTCATTCGTCTTCGGCTGTGGGAACAGAGGGCAAACGTTCGTGCCCTCCTCGCTGTGCTCCTGGGTCCCCTAGAGCAAGCTCCGGAGAGGTACAATTCAAATAGACTTTTACGTATGAAAGTGAGCAGTGAACAGGCATGATGCTGACACCCTTGTAAAGCTGACTGTGTGCTGAAGAGGCCCAGCACGATCTTTCCCTCCTGGCTCTTCTACTGTGGGAGCAGAACCCAAACGTTGGTGCTCTACTCACTATGCTGCTGGGCAGCCGAGAGCAGGCTCTGGAGATCGTGCATTCAAATGCACTTTTAGGTTTGAAAGCTCAGAGAGCACAGATGGTGACTCCGTTGCAAAGCTGACTGTGCTGAAGATTCCCAGCCCCAGCTTTCCCTCCTGGCTCTTCGGCAGTGAGAACAGAGGCCAAAAGTTCGTGCTCTACTCAGTGTGCTGCTGGGCAGCAGACAGCAAGCTCCTGAGAGGTAGCATTCAAATGCAAACTCACGTAGGAAAGTGAGCCCTGAGAGTAAGGATGGACATAGTGTTGCAAAGCTGACTCTGTTCTGAAGATCACTAGCACCACCTTTCCCTCCTGCCTCTTCGGCTGTGAGAACAGAAGCCAAACCTTCTGCATCTACGCCCTGCGTTGCTGGGCAGCAGAGTGCAGGCTTCGAAAAGGTTTCATTCAAACTCTCTTTCAGGTATGAAAGTGAGCAGTGAAAGCAATGATGGAGGCACCGTTGCAAAGCTGACTGTGTGCTGAAGAATGCCAGCACCAGCTTTTCATCCTGGCTCTTCTGCTGTGGGAGCAGAGGCCAAAAGTTCATGCTCTACTCAGAGTGCTGCTGGGCAGCAAAGTGCAGGCTTCCGAGAGGTTTCATTGAAACTCTCAGGTATGAAAGTGAGCAGTGACAGCAATGATGGAGGCACTGTTGTAAAGCTGACTGTGTGCTGAAGAATCCGAGTGCCAGCTTTCCCTCCTGGCTCTTCTACTGTGGGAGCAGAACCCAAACATTGGTGCTCTACTCACTATGCTGCTGGGCAGCCGAGAGCAGGCTCTGGAGAGCTTGCATTCAAATGCACTTTTAGGTTTGAAAGCTAGGAGAGACAGCACAGATGGTGACTCCGTTGCAAAGCTGACTGTGTGCTGAAGATTCCCAGCCCCAGCTTTCAATCCTGGCTCTTCGGCTGGGAGAACAGAGGCCAAAAGTTCGTGCTCTACTCAGTGTGCTGCTGGGCAGCAGACAGCAAGCTCCTGAGAGGTAGCATTCAAATGCAAACTCACGTAGGAAAGTGAGCCCTGAGAGTAAGGATGGACATAGTGTTGCAAAGCTGACTCTGTTCTGAAGATCACTAGCACCACCTTTCCCTCCTGCCTCTTCGGCTGTGAGAACAGAAGCCAAACCTTCTGCATCTACGCCCTGCGTTGCTGGGCAGCAGAGTGCAGGCTTCGGAGAGGTTTCATTCAAACTCTCTTTCAGGTCTGAAAGTGAGCAGTGAAAGCAATGATGGAGGCACCGTTGCAAAGCTGACTTTGTGCTGAAGAATGCCAGCACCAGCTTTCCCTCCCGGCTCTTCTGCTGTGGGAGCAGAGGCCAAAAGTTCATGCTCTACTCACTGTGCTGCTGCGCAGGCGAGAGCAGGCTCTGGAGCGAATGCATTCAGAGGTTTTTCATGTTGAAAGTGGGCAGTGACACCAGCAATGGAGGCACCTTTGCAAAGCTGACTGTGCGCTGAAGATTAGTAGCACAAGCTTTCACTCCTGGCTCTTCGGCTGTGTGAGCAGAGGCCAAACGTTTGTGCTCTACTCACTGTGCTGCTGGGCAGCTTAGACACCATCCGGAGAGGTACGACTCAAATGAACTTTTAGCTATGAAACCGAGGAGCCACAGCACTGCTGGTGACAAAGTTGCAAAGCTGACTATGTGCTGAAGATTGCCAGAAGCAGCTTTCTCTCCTGGCTCTTCTGCTGTGGGAGCAGAGGCCAGACGTTCATGATCTCCTCAGAGTGCTGCTGGGCAGCAGAGGGCAGGCTTCCGAGAGGATTCATTCAAACTCTCTTTCAGGTATGAAAGTGAGCAGAGACAGCAATGATGGAAGCAGCGTTGTAAAGCTGACTGTGTGCTGAAGAATCCCAGCACCAGCTTTCCCTTTTTTCTCTTCTAATGTGGGAGCAGAGGCCAAACGTTCGTGCTCTACTCACTGTGCTGCTGGGCAGCTGAGAGTGACCTCCAGTTTTTATTCAAATTGTCTTTTAGGCATTAAACCGAGGAGAAACTGCAATGATGGAGGCACCGTTGCAAAGCTGGGTGCTGAAGAGGCCCAGCACCAGCTTTTTTCATTCGTCTTCGGCTGTGGGAACAGAGGGCAAACGTTCGTGCCCTCCTCGCTGTGCTCCTGGGTCCCCTAGAGCAAGCTCCGGAGAGGTACAATTCAAATAGACTTTTACGTATGAAAGTGAGCAGTGAACAGGCATGATGCTGACACCCTTGTAAAGCTGACTGTGTGCTGAAGAGGCCCAGCACGATCTTTCCCTCCTGGCTCTTCTACTGTGGGAGCAGAACCCAAACGTTGGTGCTCTACTCACTATGCTGCTGGGCAGCCGAGAGCAGGCTCTGGAGATCGTGCATTCAAATGCACTTTTAGGTTTGAAAGCTCAGAGAGCACAGATGGTGACTCCGTTGCAAAGCTGACTGTGCTGAAGATTCCCAGCCCCAGCTTTCCCTCCTGGCTCTTCGGCAGTGAGAACAGAGGCCAAAAGTTCGTGCTCTACTCAGTGTGCTGCTGGGCAGCAGACAGCAAGCTCCTGAGAGGTAGCATTCAAATGCAAACTCACGTAGGAAAGTGAGCCCTGAGAGTAAGGATGGACATAGTGTTGCAAAGCTGACTCTGTTCTGAAGATCACTAGCACCACCTTTCCCTCCTGCCTCTTCGGCTGTGAGAACAGAAGCCAAACCTTCTGCATCTACGCCCTGCGTTGCTGGGCAGCAGAGTGCAGGATTCGAAGAGGTTTCATTCAAACTCTTTCACGTATGAAAGTGAGCAGTGAAAGCAATGATGGAGGCACCGTTGCAAAGCTGACTTTGTGCTGAAGAATGCCAGCACCAGCTTTTCATCCTGGCTCTTCTGCTGTGGGAGCAGAGGCCAAAAGTTCATGCTCTACTCAGAGTGCTGCTGGGCAGCAAAGTGCAGGCTTCCGAGAGGTTTCATTGAAACTCTCAGGTATGAAAGTGAGCAGTGACAGCAATGATGGAGGCACTGTTGTAAAGCTGACTGTGTGTTGAAGAATCCGAGTGCCAGCTTTCCCTCCTGGCTCTTCTACTGTGGGAGCAGAACCCAAACATTGGTGCTCTACTCACTATGCTGCTGGGCAGCCGAGAGCAGGCTCTGGAGAGCTTGCATTCAAATGCACTTTTAGGTTTGAAAGCTAGGAGAGACAGCACAGATGGTGACTCCGTTGCAAAGCTGACTGTGTGCTGAAGATTCCCAGCCCCAGCTTTCAATCCTGGCTCTTCGGCTGGGAGAACAGAGGCCAAAAGTTCGTGCTCTACTCAGTGTGCTGCTGGGCAGCAGACAGCAAGCTCCTGAGAGGTAGCATTCAAATGCAAACTCACGTAGGAAAGTGAGCCCTGAGAGTAAGGATGGACATAGTGTTGCAAAGCTGACTCTGTTCTGAAGATCACTAGCACCACCTTTCCCTCCTGCCTCTTCGGCTGTGAGAACAGAAGCCAAACCTTCTGCATCTACGCCCTGCGTTGCTGGGCAGCAGAGTGCAGGCTTCGGAGAGGTTTCATTCAAACTCTCTTTCAGGTATGAAAGTGAGCAGTGAAAGCAATGATGGAGGCACCGTTGCAAAGCTGACTTTGTGCTGAAGAATGCCAGCACCAGCTTTCCCTCCCGGCTCTTCTGCTGTGGGAGCAGAGGCCAAAAGTTCATGCTCTACTCACTGTGCTGCTGCGCAGGCGAGAGCAGGCTCTGGAGCGAATGCATTCAGAGGTTTTTCATGTTGAAAGTGGGCAGTGACACCAGCAATGGAGGCACCTTTGCAAAGCTGACTGTGCGCTGAAGATTAGTAGCACAAGCTTTCACTCCTGGCTCTTCGGCTGTGTGAGCAGAGGCCAAACGTTTGTGCTCTACTCACTGTGCTGCTGGGCAGCTTAGACACCATCCGGAGAGGTACGACTCAAATGAACTTTTAGCTATGAAACCGAGGAGCCACAGCACTGCTGGTGACAAAGTTGCAAAGCTGACTATGTGCTGAAGATTGCCAGAAGCAGCTTTCTCTCCTGGCTCTTCTGCTGTGGGAGCAGAGGCCAGACGTTCATGATCTCCTCAGAGTGCTGCTGGGCAGCAGAGGGCAGGCTTCCGAGAGGATTCATTCAAACTCTCTTTCAGGTATGAAAGTGAGCAGAGACAGCAATGATGGAAGCAGCGTTGTAAAGCTGACTGTGTGCTGAAGAATCCCAGCACCAGCTTTCCCTTTTTTCTCTTCTAATGTGGGAGCAGAGGCCAAACGTTCGTGCTCTACTCACTGTGCTGCTGGGCAGCTGAGAGTGACCTCCAGTTTTTATTCAAATTGTCTTTTAGGCATTAAACCGAGGAGAAACTGCAATGATGGAGGCACCGTTGCAAAGCTGGGTGCTGAAGAGGCCCAGCACCAGCTTTTTTCATTCGTCTTCGGCTGTGGGAACAGAGGGCAAACGTTCGTGCCCTCCTCGCTGTGCTCCTGGGTCCCCTAGAGCAAGCTCCGGAGAGGTACAATTCAAATAGACTTTTACGTATGAAAGTGAGCAGTGAACAGGCATGATGCTGACACCCTTGTAAAGCTGACTGTGTGCTGAAGAGGCCCAGCACGATCTTTCCCTCCTGGCTCTTCTACTGTGGGAGCAGAACCCAAACGTTGGTGCTCTACTCACTATGCTGCTGGGCAGCCGAGAGCAGGCTCTGGAGATCGTGCATTCAAATGCACTTTTAGGTTTGAAAGCTCAGAGAGCACAGATGGTGACTCCGTTGCAAAGCTGACTGTGCTGAAGATTCCCAGCCCCAGCTTTCCCTCCTGGCTCTTCGGCAGTGAGAACAGAGGCCAAAAGTTCGTGCTCTACTCAGTGTGCTGCTGGGCAGCAGACAGCAAGCTCCTGAGAGGTAGCATTCAAATGCAAACTCACGTAGGAAAGTGAGCCCTGAGAGTAAGGATGGACATAGTGTTGCAAAGCTGACTCTGTTCTGAAGATCACTAGCACCACCTTTCCCTCCTGCCTCTTCGGCTGTGAGAACAGAAGCCAAACCTTCTGCATCTACGCCCTGCGTTGCTGGGCAGCAGAGTGCAGGCTTCGAAAAGGTTTCATTCAAACTCTCTTTCAGGTATGAAAGTGAGCAGTGAAAGCAATGATGGAGGCACCGTTGCAAAGCTGACTTTGTGCTGAAGAATGCCAGCACCAGCTTTTCATCCTGGCTCTTCTGCTGTGGGAGCAGAGGCCAAAAGTTCATGCTCTACTCAGAGTGCTGCTGGGCAGCAAAGTGCAGGCTTCCGAGAGGTTTCATTGAAACTCTCAGGTATGAAAGTGAGCAGTGACAGCAATGATGGAGGCACTGTTGTAAAGCTGACTGTGTGTTGAAGAATCCGAGTGCCAGCTTTCCCTCCTGGCTCTTCTACTGTGGGAGCAGAACCCAAACATTGGTGCTCTACTCACTATGCTGCTGGGCAGCCGAGAGCAGGCTCTGGAGAGCTTGCATTCAAATGCACTTTTAGGTTTGAAAGCTAGGAGAGACAGCACAGATGGTGACTCCGTTGCAAAGCTGACTGTGTGCTGAAGATTCCCAGCCCCAGCTTTCAATCCTGGCTCTTCGGCTGGGAGAACAGAGGCCAAAAGTTCGTGCTCTACTCAGTGTGCTGCTGGGCAGCAGACAGCAAGCTCCTGAGAGGTAGCATTCAAATGCAAACTCACGTAGGAAAGTGAGCCCTGAGAGTAAGGATGGACATAGTGTTGCAAAGCTGACTCTGTTCTGAAGATCACTAGCACCACCTTTCCCTCCTGCCTCTTCGGCTGTGAGAACAGAAGCCAAACCTTCTGCATCTACGCCCTGCGTTGCTGGGCAGCAGAGTGCAGGCTTCGGAGAGGTTTCATTCAAACTCTCTTTCAGGTATGAAAGTGAGCAGTGAAAGCAATGATGGAGGCACCGTTGCAAAGCTGACTTTGTGCTGAAGAATGCCAGCACCAGCTTTCCCTCCCGGCTCTTCTGCTGTGGGAGCAGAGGCCAAAAGTTCATGCTCTACTCACTGTGCTGCTGCGCAGGCGAGAGCAGGCTCTGGAGCGAATGCATTCAGAGGTTTTTCATGTTGAAAGTGGGCAGTGACACCAGCAATGGAGGCACCTTTGCAAAGCTGACTGTGCGCTGAAGATTAGTAGCACAAGCTTTCACTCCTGGCTCTTCGGCTGTGTGAGCAGAGGCCAAACGTTTGTGCTCTACTCACTGTGCTGCTGGGCAGCTTAGACACCATCCGGAGAGGTACGACTCAAATGAACTTTTAGCTATGAAACCGAGGAGCCACAGCACTGCTGGTGACAAAGTTGCAAAGCTGACTATGTGCTGAAGATTGCCAGAAGCAGCTTTCTCTCCTGGCTCTTCTGCTGTGGGAGCAGAGGCCAGACGTTCATGATCTCCTCAGAGTGCTGCTGGGCAGCAGAGGGCAGGCTTCCGAGAGGATTCATTCAAACTCTCTTTCAGGTATGAAAGTGAGCAGTGAAAGCAATGATGGAGGCACCGTTGCAAAGCTGACTGTGTGCTGAAGAATCCCAGCACCAGCTTTCCCTCATGTGGGAGCAGAGGCCAAACCTTCTGCTCTACGCTGCTGCTGGGCAGCAGAGGCCTCCAGTTTTTATTCAAATTCTCTTTTAGGCATGAGCAGAAACTGCAATGATGGAGGCACCGTTGCAAAGCTGCTGCTGAAGAATGCCCAGCAAAGTCTTCTGCTGTGGGAGAGGCCAAAAGTTCTTCTGAGAGGTTTCATTGAAACTCTCAGGTATGAAAGTGAGCAGTGACAGCAATGATGGAGGCACTGTTGTAAAGCTGACTGTGTGTTGAAGAATCCGAGTGCCAGCTTTCCCTCCTGGCTCTTCTACTGTGGGAGCAGAACCCAAACATTGGTGCTCTACTCACTATGCTGCTGGGCAGCCGAGAGCAGGCTCTGGAGAGCTTGCATTCAAATGCACTTTTAGGTTTGAAAGCTAGGAGAGACAGCACAGATGGTGACTCCGTTGCAAAGCTGACTGTGTGCTGAAGATTCCCAGCCCCAGCTTTCAATCCTGGCTCTTCGGCTGGGAGAACAGAGGCCAAAAGTTCGTGCTCTACTCAGTGTGCTGCTGGGCAGCAGACAGCAAGCTCCTGAGAGGTAGCATTCAAATGCAAACTCACGTAGGAAAGTGAGCCCTGAGAGTAAGGATGGACATAGTGTTGCAAAGCTGACTCTGTTCTGAAGATCACTAGCACCACCTTTCCCTCCTGCCTCTTCGGCTGTGAGAACAGAAGCCAAACCTTCTGCATCTACGCCCTGCGTTGCTGGGCAGCAGAGTGCAGGCTTCGGAGAGGTTTCATTCAAACTCTCTTTCAGGTCTGAAAGTGAGCAGTGAAAGCAATGATGGAGGCACCGTTGCAAAGCTGACTTTGTGCTGAAGAATGCCAGCACCAGCTTTCCCTCCCGGCTCTTCTGCTGTGGGAGCAGAGGCCAAAAGTTCATGCTCTACTCACTGTGCTGCTGCGCAGGCGAGAGCAGGCTCTGGAGCGAATGCATTCAGAGGTTTTTCATGTTGAAAGTGGGCAGTGACACCAGCAATGGAGGCACCTTTGCAAAGCTGACTGTGCGCTGAAGATTAGTAGCACAAGCTTTCACTCCTGGCTCTTCGGCTGTGTGAGCAGAGGCCAAACGTTTGTGCTCTACTCACTGTGCTGCTGGGCAGCTTAGACACCATCCGGAGAGGTACGACTCAAATGAACTTTTAGCTATGAAACCGAGGAGCCACAGCACTGCTGGTGACAAAGTTGCAAAGCTGACTATGTGCTGAAGATTGCCAGAAGCAGCTTTCTCTCCTGGCTCTTCTGCTGTGGGAGCAGAGGCCAGACGTTCATGATCTCCTCAGAGTGCTGCTGGGCAGCAGAGGGCAGGCTTCCGAGAGGATTCATTCAAACTCTCTTTCAGGTATGAAAGTGAGCAGAGACAGCAATGATGGAAGCAGCGTTGTAAAGCTGACTGTGTGCTGAAGAATCCCAGCACCAGCTTTCCCTTTTTTCTCTTCTAATGTGGGAGCAGAGGCCAAACGTTCGTGCTCTACTCACTGTGCTGCTGGGCAGCTGAGAGTGACCTCCAGTTTTTATTCAAATTGTCTTTTAGGCATTAAACCGAGGAGAAACTGCAATGATGGAGGCACCGTTGCAAAGCTGGGTGCTGAAGAGGCCCAGCACCAGCTTTTTTCATTCGTCTTCGGCTGTGGGAACAGAGGGCAAACGTTCGTGCCCTCCTCGCTGTGCTCCTGGGTCCCCTAGAGCAAGCTCCGGAGAGGTACAATTCAAATAGACTTTTACGTATGAAAGTGAGCAGTGAACAGGCATGATGCTGACACCCTTGTAAAGCTGACTGTGTGCTGAAGAGGCCCAGCACGATCTTTCCCTCCTGGCTCTTCTACTGTGGGAGCAGAACCCAAACGTTGGTGCTCTACTCACTATGCTGCTGGGCAGCCGAGAGCAGGCTCTGGAGATCGTGCATTCAAATGCACTTTTAGGTTTGAAAGCTCAGAGAGCACAGATGGTGACTCCGTTGCAAAGCTGACTGTGCTGAAGATTCCCAGCCCCAGCTTTCCCTCCTGGCTCTTCGGCAGTGAGAACAGAGGCCAAAAGTTCGTGCTCTACTCAGTGTGCTGCTGGGCAGCAGACAGCAAGCTCCTGAGAGGTAGCATTCAAATGCAAACTCACGTAGGAAAGTGAGCCCTGAGAGTAAGGATGGACATAGTGTTGCAAAGCTGACTCTGTTCTGAAGATCACTAGCACCACCTTTCCCTCCTGCCTCTTCGGCTGTGAGAACAGAAGCCAAACCTTCTGCATCTACGCCCTGCGTTGCTGGGCAGCAGAGTGCAGGCTTCGAAAAGGTTTCATTCAAACTCTCTTTCAGGTATGAAAGTGAGCAGTGAAAGCAATGATGGAGGCACCGTTGCAAAGCTGACTTTGTGCTGAAGAATGCCAGCACCAGCTTTTCATCCTGGCTCTTCTGCTGTGGGAGCAGAGGCCAAAAGTTCATGCTCTACTCAGAGTGCTGCTGGGCAGCAAAGTGCAGGCTTCCGAGAGGTTTCATTGAAACTCTCAGGTATGAAAGTGAGCAGTGACAGCAATGATGGAGGCACTGTTGTAAAGCTGACTGTGTGTTGAAGAATCCGAGTGCCAGCTTTCCCTCCTGGCTCTTCTACTGTGGGAGCAGAACCCAAACATTGGTGCTCTACTCACTATGCTGCTGGGCAGCCGAGAGCAGGCTCTGGAGAGCTTGCATTCAAATGCACTTTTAGGTTTGAAAGCTAGGAGAGACAGCACAGATGGTGACTCCGTTGCAAAGCTGACTGTGTGCTGAAGATTCCCAGCCCCAGCTTTCAATCCTGGCTCTTCGGCTGGGAGAACAGAGGCCAAAAGTTCGTGCTCTACTCAGTGTGCTGCTGGGCAGCAGACAGCAAGCTCCTGAGAGGTAGCATTCAAATGCAAACTCACGTAGGAAAGTGAGCCCTGAGAGTAAGGATGGACATAGTGTTGCAAAGCTGACTCTGTTCTGAAGATCACTAGCACCACCTTTCCCTCCTGCCTCTTCGGCTGTGAGAACAGAAGCCAAACCTTCTGCATCTACGCCCTGCGTTGCTGGGCAGCAGAGTGCAGGCTTCGGAGAGGTTTCATTCAAACTCTCTTTCAGGTATGAAAGTGAGCAGTGAAAGCAATGATGGAGGCACCGTTGCAAAGCTGACTTTGTGCTGAAGAATGCCAGCACCAGCTTTCCCTCCCGGCTCTTCTGCTGTGGGAGCAGAGGCCAAAAGTTCATGCTCTACTCACTGTGCTGCTGCGCAGGCGAGAGCAGGCTCTGGAGCGAATGCATTCAGAGGTTTTTCATGTTGAAAGTGGGCAGTGACACCAGCAATGGAGGCACCTTTGCAAAGCTGACTGTGCGCTGAAGATTAGTAGCACAAGCTTTCACTCCTGGCTCTTCGGCTGTGTGAGCAGAGGCCAAACGTTTGTGCTCTACTCACTGTGCTGCTGGGCAGCTTAGACACCATCCGGAGAGGTACGACTCAAATGAACTTTTAGCTATGAAACCGAGGAGCCACAGCACTGCTGGTGACAAAGTTGCAAAGCTGACTATGTGCTGAAGATTGCCAGAAGCAGCTTTCTCTCCTGGCTCTTCTGCTGTGGGAGCAGAGGCCAGACGTTCATGATCTCCTCAGAGTGCTGCTGGGCAGCAGAGGGCAGGCTTCCGAGAGGATTCATTCAAACTCTCTTTCAGGTATGAAAGTGAGCAGAGACAGCAATGATGGAAGCAGCGTTGTAAAGCTGACTGTGTGCTGAAGAATCCCAGCACCAGCTTTCCCTTTTTTCTCTTCTAATGTGGGAGCAGAGGCCAAACGTTCGTGCTCTACTCACTGTGCTGCTGGGCAGCTGAGAGTGACCTCCAGTTTTTATTCAAATTGTCTTTTAGGCATTAAACCGAGGAGAAACTGCAATGATGGAGGCACCGTTGCAAAGCTGGGTGCTGAAGAGGCCCAGCACCAGCTTTTTTCATTCGTCTTCGGCTGTGGGAACAGAGGGCAAACGTTCGTGCCCTCCTCGCTGTGCTCCTGGGTCCCCTAGAGCAAGCTCCGGAGAGGTACAATTCAAATAGACTTTTACGTATGAAAGTGAGCAGTGAACAGGCATGATGCTGACACCCTTGTAAAGCTGACTGTGTGCTGAAGAGGCCCAGCACGATCTTTCCCTCCTGGCTCTTCTACTGTGGGAGCAGAACCCAAACGTTGGTGCTCTACTCACTATGCTGCTGGGCAGCCGAGAGCAGGCTCTGGAGATCGTGCATTCAAATGCACTTTTAGGTTTGAAAGCTCAGAGAGCACAGATGGTGACTCCGTTGCAAAGCTGACTGTGCTGAAGATTCCCAGCCCCAGCTTTCCCTCCTGGCTCTTCGGCAGTGAGAACAGAGGCCAAAAGTTCGTGCTCTACTCAGTGTGCTGCTGGGCAGCAGACAGCAAGCTCCTGAGAGGTAGCATTCAAATGCAAACTCACGTAGGAAAGTGAGCCCTGAGAGTAAGGATGGACATAGTGTTGCAAAGCTGACTCTGTTCTGAAGATCACTAGCACCACCTTTCCCTCCTGCCTCTTCGGCTGTGAGAACAGAAGCCAAACCTTCTGCATCTACGCCCTGCGTTGCTGGGCAGCAGAGTGCAGGCTTCGAAAAGGTTTCATTCAAACTCTCTTTCAGGTATGAAAGTGAGCAGTGAAAGCAATGATGGAGGCACCGTTGCAAAGCTGTCTTTGTGCTGAAGAATGCCAGCACCAGCTTTTCATCCTGGCTCTTCTGCTGTGGGAGCAGAGGCCAAAAGTTCATGCTCTACTCAGAGTGCTGCTGGGCAGCAAAGTGCAGGCTTCCGAGAGGTTTCATTGAAACTCTCAGGTATGAAAGTGAGCAGTGACAGCAATGATGGAGGCACTGTTGTAAAGCTGACTGTGTGCTGAAGAATCCGAGTGCCAGCTTTCCCTCCTGGCTCTTCTACTGTGGGAGCAGAACCCAAACATTGGTGCTCTACTCACTATGCTGCTGGGCAGCCGAGAGCAGGCTCTGGAGAGCTTGCATTCAAATGCACTTTTAGGTTTGAAAGCTAGGAGAGACAGCACAGATGGTGACTCCGTTGCAAAGCTGACTGTGTGCTGAAGATTCCCAGCCCCAGCTTTCAATCCTGGCTCTTCGGCGGGAGAACAGAGGCCAAAAGTTCGTGCTCTACTCAGTGTGCTGCTGGGCAGCAGACAGCAAGCTCCTGAGAGGTAGCATTCAAATGCAAACTCACGTAGGAAAGTGAGCCCTGAGAGTAAGGATGGACATAGTGTTGCAAAGCTGACTCTGTTCTGAAGATCACTAGCACCACCTTTCCCTCCTGCCTCTTCGGCTGTGAGAACAGAAGCCAAACCTTCTGCATCTACGCCCTGCGTTGCTGGGCAGCAGAGTGCAGGCTTCGGAGAGGTTTCATTCAAACTCTCTTTCAGGTCTGAAAGTGAGCAGTGAAAGCAATGATGGAGGCACCGTTGCAAAGCTGACTTTGTGCTGAAGAATGCCAGCACCAGCTTTCCCTCCCGGCTCTTCTGCTGTGGGAGCAGAGGCCAAAAGTTCATGCTCTACTCACTGTGCTGCTGCGCAGGCGAGAGCAGGCTCTGGAGCGAATGCATTCAGAGGTTTTTCATGTTGAAAGTGGGCAGTGACACCAGCAATGGAGGCACCTTTGCAAAGCTGACTGTGCGCTGAAGATTAGTAGCACAAGCTTTCACTCCTGGCTCTTCGGCTGTGTGAGCAGAGGCCAAACGTTTGTGCTCTACTCACTGTGCTGCTGGGCAGCTTAGACACCATCCGGAGAGGTACGACTCAAATGAACTTTTAGCTATGAAACCGAGGAGCCACAGCACTGCTGGTGACAAAGTTGCAAAGCTGACTATGTGCTGAAGATTGCCAGAAGCAGCTTTCTCTCCTGGCTCTTCTGCTGTGGGAGCAGAGGCCAGACGTTCATGATCTCCTCAGAGTGCTGCTGGGCAGCAGAGGGCAGGCTTCCGAGAGGATTCATTCAAACTCTCTTTCAGGTATGAAAGTGAGCAGAGACAGCAATGATGGAAGCAGCGTTGTAAAGCTGACTGTGTGCTGAAGAATCCCAGCACCAGCTTTCCCTTTTTTCTCTTCTAATGTGGGAGCAGAGGCCAAACGTTCGTGCTCTACTCACTGTGCTGCTGGGCAGCTGAGAGTGACCTCCAGTTTTTATTCAAATTGTCTTTTAGGCATTAAACCGAGGAGAAACTGCAATGATGGAGGCACCGTTGCAAAGCTGGGTGCTGAAGAGGCCCAGCACCAGCTTTTTTCATTCGTCTTCGGCTGTGGGAACAGAGGGCAAACGTTCGTGCCCTCCTCGCTGTGCTCCTGGGTCCCCTAGAGCAAGCTCCGGAGAGGTACAATTCAAATAGACTTTTACGTATGAAAGTGAGCAGTGAACAGGCATGATGCTGACACCCTTGGAAAGCTGACTGTGTGCTGAAGAGGCCCAGCACGATCTTTCCCTCCTGGCTCTTCTACTGTGGGAGCAGAACCCAAACGTTGGTGCTCTACTCACTATGCTGCTGGGCAGCCGAGAGCAGGCTCTGGAGATCGTGCATTCAAATGCACTTTTAGGTTTGAAAGCTCAGAGAGCACAGATGGTGACTCCGTTGCAAAGCTGACTGTGCTGAAGATTCCCAGCCCCAGCTTTCCCTCCTGGCTCTTCGGCAGTGAGAACAGAGGCCAAAAGTTCGTGCTCTACTCAGTGTGCTGCTGGGCAGCAGACAGCAAGCTCCTGAGAGGTAGCATTCAAATGCAAACTCACGTAGGAAAGTGAGCCCTGAGAGTAAGGATGGACATAGTGTTGCAAAGCTGACTCTGTTCTGAAGATCACTAGCACCACCTTTCCCTCCTGCCTCTTCGGCTGTGAGAACAGAAGCCAAACCTTCTGCATCTACGCCCTGCGTTGCTGGGCAGCAGAGTGCAGGCTTCGAAAAGGTTTCATTCA